>NW_005842934.1:413221-422333 GCF_000455745.1 Alligator sinensis
CTGGGTCTAGATGACCCCAGCTAGATGCCTATCCAACCTCCTCTTGAAGACCCCCAGGGTAGGCGAGAGCACCACCTCCCTTGGGAGCCCGTTCCAGACCTTGGCCACTCGAACTGTGAAGAAGTTCTTCCTAATGTCCAATCTAAATCTGCTCTCTGCTAGCTTGTGGCCATTATTTCTTGTAACCCCCGGGGGCGCCTCGGTGAATAAATACTCACCAATTCCCTTCTGTGCCCCCATGATGAACTTATAGGCAGCCACAAGGTTGCCTCTCAACCTTCTCTTGCGGAGGCTGAAAAGGTCCAGTTTCTCTAGTCTTTCCTCGTAGGACTTGGTCTGCAGGCCCTTAACCATACGAGTGGCCCTTCTCTGGACTCTCTCCAGGTTATCCGCATCCCTCTTGAAGTGCGGCGCCCAGAATTGCACGCAGTACTCCAACTGCGGTCTGACCAGCGCCTGATAGAGGGGAACTATCACCTCCTTGGATCTATTCGTCATGCATCTGCTGATGCACAATAAAGTGCCATTGGCTTTTCTGATGGCTTTTTTCCAAGGCTATCCACATTCTGGGTATATCACTGGCTATCCCAGCCACTTCTACACCCATCTGTTTTGGTGTTTCTGCCCTAGTCTATCTAGTGCTCTCACATACACACAAAATGAGCAGTACCCCCAGATGCTGCCCAACCCTTGTATTTGTTATAAGCCATAAAATGCCAACAGATGCCCCAGTTACTGCCCAGACTTGCTGTTCCAGTTCTTATGCGGCGCCTTCCATTGTTCCAGTTACGAGTAGGTAAAAAAAACAACAACCCCAAAACAAAAACCACTTAATGGTTCCAAGATTCTTTGGGTAAATCTGGTATCTTTTATTAGACCAACTCAAATAGTTGGAAAAATTCTTCTTTGCAAGCTTTTGGGTATAAATACAACCTACAAGCTACACTCCTGACTTAATGGTTCCTTCACTTAGCCTGAATGGGAGGTGCTTAGCACACCCATCAGTCTCATGCTGAGCTACCAGCACCTCTCAGCCTAAAAGACTACTGATTCTTGTTAGCGAGACCATAGCTTGCCAGCACCATGTGTAACATTTTACAGACAAGAATAATCAGGTAGGCAGGGGGCCTGTGAGGCTGCTGGGAACTTGTGGGGGTAGAGAAGTAGTTGCTATAGAGTGACACTGGTTATATTAGCACCTCTCCCCTCTTCATTTTGTGCCCGCAACAGTTTCTCCTAGTAGCTTCTGTGCTCATTCCCTCCAAGCAATCCTACATCATTTTCCCTTTCTCCCAAAATCATTCCTTTCCCAACCCTTCTTCCAATAACGTGTGCCCTGCTCACCTCTCAAAGCACCTGCTGCTCCACTCTCTCCCTTAATAGCTCTTCATTTCAGCTCTGCCTCTATCTCCCCCTCATTTTTCTAGGAGGTACCACATGCCTGAGGACAGCCTGTGGATAACAGGCTGCCTGATCAGCAGGTGGCACAGCAGCCAATGACTACAGCCAACCTGCCTGGATGCCTGGTGAATTCATGACATTTATCCTGGGCCATGGGCAAGCATCCACAAGTGTCCCTGATGCCTACCGCACATACTACATCTTTTGTAAAATCATTCACATAAGGAAGAGCTTCAAGGATTATGTCTTTATCCATCACATCAGATCTATTTTTGATATTTTGAGCTGGAACACATGAACAAAAGTTACAGAACAATTCGTTGTTCTTCACTTTCGCTTTTGATCAGCAGTTTTCAAGCTCTGGGGACTTGAGGGAGGCTTCCATAACTTTTGTGAATTGAGTGACACCCAATTTCAAAAACTAACTTTTATATTATAGTGTTTATCTCCCGGCAGAGGGACCAAGCAGTGGGGGTGGGAGATTGGCCAGGCAGGGACAAGCCTCAGCCTGTGCTTATCTCCTCACACCTCATGGCACCTTTCAAAGAATCTGGAGGCACCCCAGGGTGCCACAGCACTGGCTGACAACCATGGCTTTAGACCAACATATCTATTTAAAATACCTGGAGATTTAGACTTCCACGTCCTGGGAGACAAGTTAAAAAAAAAAAAAAAAAAAAGCAGGATGAGGATTTAAAGTTAATCAACAAAATGGCTACTATTGTCTTTCTTCCCGGTGTGGAAAGCAAGCAGCAAGTGTGTTTATGTAGCTATTATCACCACCAATTTCTAAAGAAAATGATCAATTGGTCCTCCTACGTTATTCTAGAAGAGGAAAACAAATTTAAGGTACTATTTCAGCCAAGTTATTATAACTTAAAGTAACCAAACTCCCTCTCATGAATATCTTTTGAAGAAACGAATGCGTACATACATGCCTGCTAAGCAACTCTATTACGTGTCCACTGAATACTGCATACAAACGTTTGATTAAAAATAGCCCATTCAGTGAACAAAAATCCTAGTGACAAATGAGAAAACAAAACAAATGAATAGTTGATTAGTAAAAATAATAAGCTTAATTAGAAAATAAAATATCAGGAAAAAAATAAATCACTGTTTATCATTATGAGCTTGGCTAATTGTACAGTGTACATTACGCTAGTCTCCATTAAAATTACTTATACAAGTATTTTTCATAAAGCCAGGCAAAGAACTCTCACAAGTAATTATGGACATATAATTGTATTGTTAAATCGTATTTTTTCTATTTCTATTAACGTATCACTTGAAAAGTTATTTTCCTTTCCCCCCCCCCCCTAACATTCATCACCATAGCGCTGAGTATTTCAGAAACACTTTTAGGGTATTATATCTTCCCAACAGCGTCATTATGTTAAGGAAGCATATTATTACTCTCATTTTAAAATGTGGGCAACTGAGTCCCAAAGATATGAAGTGCCCAAGATCACACGGGCAATCAGCGACACAGACATAAACAGAACCAAGACCTTACAAACTTCCTCTTATGCAAAAACAAAAGAAATGTCTGGATGACAAAAGATTAAAAACAAACAAACAAACAAAAAACAAAACAAAAAAAACCAAACACATTCTGAGAAATAAAGCTCTCAAGTTTCAAACCCCCCCCACCCAAAAAACACAACCTCACCCAACCTTTAAGATCTGTTTTGTAAAGGAAAAGAAGAATCAATATGCCTAAAACACCCTTTTCTTTCTCCTTTGATATAAACTTTAACATTTGGACTTGTTAAAAAACACGAGGTAGATTCCCATTTCTAGTGAAACAGTGTCACAACCAATATCCACACATTTGTGATTTTCAAGATCCTCGCAGAAATATCTAGAACAAAAATTCCATGTAATGCTTCTTGGACAAAGCTGCTCTGAGCTGGTAAAAGAATGGTGACACTTAAAACAGTAACCATTTGTCTGGAGTCATATTACTCCACAGCAAATGAACAACAGGGCCTAGATACTATAGTGATGGTCCCTCTATAAATACTTAAGACAGAACAGTGAGCCAGATCTATAGACTAAAGAATGCATGGTATGTCTATCAGCTAAGGTTCAAACTATAGAGGAAATCTCGGCACACACTATTAAGAAAATATTATTCAACACCTCATAATTATTTAAAATACGCACAGACAAAATGCTAAGGAGACTGTCGTTACAAGCTTCTTTGACACTAACTTGCATTAAATGCACAGCATTTCATCAGCTCAGCTAAGAAAATGTCTTCTCTTCTTCAACGTAACAGCTTTGTTTTTCATAGCTTTGATCTTGCATATTTTTGTAAGTAAGAAGCCCTTGCTCAATAAAATGATTAATCTCAGTGATAAATATTCTACATTTAGCTTTTCAGCGCAGAGCTGGCAGATGCTTGCTTGCAAATATGGATGCCAAAAAAAAGTCACTAAATGTGCTAAATATACTGCAAGAAAGAAAACATTTTAGATGCAAGGCTTTTTTCCCCCTACTTTGGTTGAAAAGTAGAAAGTGACCTTTATAGTTAAAAAATGTATTATTTGTGCATAACTAGCGCTAATACAAAATATGGCCTCTTTGTTTTACTTGAACAACATATATCACATTCAAATTTACCACAAGAAAAAAAAAAATCATTTGGCCAATGATCATGAGGCTCTTGTATTAAAAAGTTACCATTTGTTACATGTTCTGCTAAAAGCAGCTACCATTATTGGTGGAGATCCAAGAATAAAGAATTTTAATTTACATCCAAGTAGACAGATTACCCTAAAGTGGAAAAAGGTTTTTTCTCCCTACCTCGTTACAAAAAGGCTACTTATCTCTTCCAATTTCAGCTGAAATTTGGCATCTAGTCTAGGCTCCAATCATATTTATCAAATAATCAATGAGCTGAACAATTACGTACATATGAAACATAGCCAGTATGGACTACCATTTTTCTTCGAGAAAATTTGACAAAAGCATAGGATAAGGAAAGGATAGGAGTCTTAGTCTTTGGTATAAAATTTTTAGTTATAACTTTAGCTTTCAAAAACATCCTTCAACTACAGACATCACAATTATTTAAAAGACTGTCAGATAAAAGGCTAAAGGAGACTGTAGTTACAAGCCCCCTTTTGATACTAACTTGCATTATGTGTTGAGGCAAACTTGCCTAATATTTATACCAGCTCAACAGTCAAGGGTCCTATGCCTATCTAAGGTAAATTTTAACCTGGTATAAGTCCATAAACTTCATTCAGTACTGATTTACTGGAGAGAATCCCAAATGTTTTCCATTATCAGAAGCACCTGTGGATAGCGGGGTTTTATATAACAGCTGCAGAATAAATAAGGCAGGTGTGTCTGAATCATGTGATCTCTAAAAGTCACGAGGTTATATATTACTTGATATTCCTTAACAAAAAAAATCAGTTATCACACACAGGTTACACGTACATAAATTTGCTTTTTTTTTTTTTTTTAAAAAGTTCACATAAGATATGATACCCTTGGTCTAAAAACTTTTAAAATTAATTTTATAATTAAAAATACAGATTGGTATATTTTGGGACACTGTTCACGGCCCACTTTTTGCTCAACAGTAGAATCATCTACCACACAATATCAGTCCAAAGAACAGAATATCAGATCATAAGAATTTCCTTGCTACTAAATAAATGATAAATAGATTTCCTTCTTACTATATGGGTGGTTTGAAAATAAAAAGAGAAAATTGTGTTTAAAGATTCAATATTTTGCAATTCTCTTATTTATCCCAAACATTCAAAAGTAGTTTACAAACACTAATTAATCCTCGGAACACACGTGAGATAAAGAAGAATCATCATTATCATTTTACAGATTAGAAAAACTCAGGCAAGAAGTAATGAACTGACTTGTTTAGTTTCAAATATAGCAGGTTTATAACAAAGTAGCATAGATCTTGGGCATCTGGACTAAGCCACTTGAGGAAATAACTTTAACCTGGGAAATCTGAATACAATCTAGCAAACCTAGGTTTGACATAAAAGAAAGGACTTACTTCACCCAAAACACTGTGACACTAATTTTAATTTGAACACACAAGACCCAATCCCAGATCCTTATATAAAACCTTAATTCAACAGACCCAATTCATCATTGTCCTGCTGTCTCCTTCAAGAGGGATGTAGATAACCTGGAGAGGGTCCAGAGAAGGGCCACTTGTATGGTTAAGGGCTTGCAGGCCAAGCCCTATGAGGAGAGACTGGGGCACCTGGACCTCTTCAGCCTCCGCAAGAGAAGGTTGAGAGGCAACCTTGTGGCTGCCTATAAGTTCATCACGGGGGCACAAAAGGGAATTGGTGAGGCTTTACTCACCAAGGCGCCCCTGGGGGTTACAAGAAATAATGGCCATAAGCTAGCAGAGAGCAGATTTAGACTAGACACTAGGAAGAACTTCTTCACAGTTAGAGTGGCCAAGGTCTGGAATGGGCTCCCAAGGGAGGTGGCGCTCTCCCCTACCCTGGGGGTCTTCAAGAGGAGGTTAGATAGGCATCTAGCTGGGGTCATCTAAACCCAGCCCTCTTTCCTGCCTGTGCAGGGGGTCGGACTCGATGATCTATTGAGGTCCCTTCCAACCCTAACATCTATGAATCCTTGATCCAGCTAAGGCAGTAGTGCCCAACTTTCCAGCACCAGGGGTGGAATGAATAGCATGGAGTCAGACTGGGCCAGATCCCCTATGGGGTTGATCTGCAGGTGCGATCCAGCACACCAGCATGACTCAGTGTGCCAGCCCATGTTATCCAGTCTGCGGCACTCCCTGTGGGTCCCCACAGAGAAGCAGTGATTAGCGCTTCCGCTGCTCCCCCACCACCACATTTCTGGACCTGTGGGGAGCTGCATGAGCTGGATGACATGGATCCACAACCCAGGGGTTGAGCACTACTGAGCAAGCTGGTGCAAAAGACCCATGTGTGCCTCTCCAGAGCAAACCCAAAGTACACAAGATTTCTGGGACTGTTCCCAGTCAGGGGGGGTTGTGGGGTGATAAAGAGCAGTGTCAAGAAAGGGGAAGGTACGCTGCCCACAACAAATCTGCACCAAAGTCATTCTATTTATATGCAGAGCTACAGAAGAGCAGCTGAAACAGAGGCACTACTGGGCTACCTTAGCCTGCAACAGAGTTGAGCAGTGGGTGTGTGACTACATTCTCCCTCCTCTTCCTTGCGGTGCAGGCTATGACCCAATGAGTTTTGGCTAAGAACTGTAGGAGTTGACTAAGACTATTACGTGTATCCCAAAGATTAATTTAACACTACTGTGTACATTTATGTACATTCTTCTTGCCAAACAAGTTTGTCAATTGGTATAGCTCCTTAGATGATCTAACCTGAGGGTACTTATGGTGCATCTTAGTTAACATTTCAGTTTCCTTCCACAACTCTTGAATGTGGGAAAGTGCTATATCCCTAAGTAGCTGCCACTTCAATTTTTTCCCCCTATTTGCTTAAATAGGCCAGAAAACAAAGTTAAAAATCAGACCCCTTCACTTTAAAAAAAAAAGGAGGTTTAATTCCTTAAGTAGAATCATGCTAGACAGAAATTGAGTACAGTAGTGCACTGAGTCAAGCTGTGTCCTTCGCAATCTCCCTCCACACCCACCTCCTTGGTCTGTCCCACTTCTCTCCTTGCCACTATACACTCCCCTCATCTGAGCTGCTGTCTTGTCCCTTGTCTTCCCTCCATATTTTAACAGTAAGCAATCAGAGTAAGGAGTGTATCTTATCTTGTACCATCTTTGAAAACTGATGATACTGTATTAAATATTTCTCAACAATGTAAACTAATCCCATGCTTAGAACAGGACATAACCCCGTTATTGAAATAATTTGCAATCTATAACCTGGAAAAGTAACTTCCATCAACTTTGACATATGACACTGGTTCTTAAGCAGGAAAGAAAAAGAATAGGTATTGGATCTTATGCGACCATCTCATCATTGCTGATATGACTATTTTAAACCTCTGTGCAGCATCTCAGATGGAAGGGGATGGGTTTGGGTACTTGAGGTGCAACTTGCAGGACAAGACAATTGTACTCTTTGTTAACTGATGTGGTTCATTTTAGTTCACCATCTAGAGTGATTGTTTTAAAAGGCTTATTAAATTGTCTATGTTGTTATCACTTTATCAGCTGTATTATTAAAGCTTTCAAGCATGGGATGCCTATTACAATATATTAATATATAGAAAATATATAATAATACATTAATTAAAATTATTTGCTCCCATAGTTCGAACGGCAGAATTAAAACTTGCTTTCTGATATATCTGTGCGTAGTGACTGGTCCTACACTTCTAAGATCTTGTATGAGACCAGACCTACCCATAAATTGCAAGCCTGTTCTGCCTAAAACCTAACAGTATGTGCATCATCTTGGCTCCGATTTGATCACCAGCTCTGTGCAAGCTATTTCCACATAGCACTCTGCTAATTTCAGTGGGTATATGTGCAGGTGCAAAGGTCTGCCCATATGGAGCCACTTGAAGGGTCATGGCCAGTTAGTATTTGTGCATCTGTACCTCTATTAACAAGGTGTGTGCAGATGTACATAAACTGTGTGCGAGTGTGCATGCACATACATAAAGTGTGTGCGTGTGTGTCCGGATGTGTGCACATACACAAAAAGGGCAACCATAACATTTGCAGAACCCGCAGACACGCTGGAGGCTCAGAGTAGCTACAAGCTGGAAGACGTTTGGGTAGATGTGGTGGATGGATCAGACAGGCAGTCTCTGATGTGATTTATGTCAATGTATTTTATACCCAGGGGCAACTTAGGAATGCATATATAATAATTAGCTACACTTTGTATTCAGAGGCAGATGTTACAATCAGCATGACCCGCAAGTAGCGAGATACGGGATAGCGGGGTGTAGAACGGGGCAGGCCCATTTGTCATAAACCACTACAGGACATCTCCAGAAACAAATAGCGGCCTCCCCCTCCTCACAGTCAGTCACTTGCAGACATTTGGTGTGCCCTGCCAACAGCTGCAACTACTGTTAAGTCAGTAAAGCAAAGCATGCGTTGTCAGTGCCTGCGTGCATGCGTAGAGGGGGGTGTTCCTGCCTCGACCCGCACATTCTCCATGTCCCATGTGCAGAGGAAGATAGCAAGCAGAAGGTAACTTTAAAGGATGCCCTGGTATCAGCCATCCTCAATCACTCTGAAGGGGGAAAGAAAAGCAGTTGTCAGGCCAAAGCGATGCTTCTCACCCGGTGGGGCAGCCAGACCAAGGAGAACAGGGCTAAGACGCTTCACTGGGGCCAGAGGGAACGCCCTCGCCAGGGAGCCCAGCAGCAAGCTTGCCAAGGGAAACCCCCTGGACCGAGGGAAGCCCCTGAGGAGAGGCCAAGGGGAGCAACTCAGACTCAGGCCTCGAGGATTACGAGGCACCGCTGTGATTATGAGGTGGAGGGCCAGAGCAGCCCCCGCAAAAGACCCCCGAAGCAAATGCCCTGTCGGTTCTTCCTTTGCAAAGGCGGGGCCGCACCTCCCCCAGCCAGCCAGCCTCAGCTCATTGTGGCTGCTGAGAAAGAAAAAAAAAAAAAAAAAAAAAAAAGGGAGAGAAAAAATAATCCCGTTGCCCAACATGGCCGCCCACCCAGCACCAGCTTGGGGAAAGGGGGAGGGGGTACAGCCCGTCCCCTCCCCCTGCAGACAGGG
>NW_005842934.1:422930-425804 GCF_000455745.1 Alligator sinensis
ACCTGGCTGGCGGAGGGATACGGTGACGTCATTTCCTCCTCGGCTCCCAAGCTGCTTTGGGATTGGCTGGCTAAGGGGTGACATCACTAGGAGCAGGGCGCACCCTAGCTTGGCTTGGTGAAGTTTGTGTGAGGCACAAATTATTTGGGGATTTTTTTTTCCATTGTTTTTTGGGGGGGGGGGGGGGACCCCAGGGGTTTTTTTTTGGGTGGGCTCCATTCCTCCAGGTCCAGAAATTGGTGGCAAGGTGCAAGAGGGGAGGAATAGGGTAGGATCAGCGGCGCCCTTTGAGGGCCCTGCTAGCCATGCTGGGGGAGCTGCTCTGCCGCACCCCCCTCTGTGGTAAAAGCCAAATATTTAATGTTTCCATTTGCCCTCATGTGCACCATTATTTTTTCCGTAGGCAAGCCGAGAATCTCAGAGGCGTGGATCGAACCTACCTCCAACAGCCGTTGTTGGTGTTGGAAGGGTCACCAGTTGGGCTTGAATTTGCCGCCTTCTTCAGTTGTTGGCCATGGGGTTGGCAGCACGGGTTGGTCTTGAAATTAACTTGCCACCAATAAGGATCATCCGCTTGGGCTTGGTGACATGGTTAGGTCTCCACCTGAACCTGCTGCTTAGCGATTTAGGCAGGACGAACAACCTGGCTGTATCTTGAATCCACTACCTGCAATGGTCGTTAGCTATGAGGTAGGCAGAGATATGGCTGTGTCTCGAGCCCACCACCTGCCATGGTTGTTAGCTATGAAGTAGATAGCAAAATGGCTGTTTCTTGAATTCACCACCTGCAGTGGTCGTTAGCTATGAGGTAGACAGCAACATTGCTGTGTCTTGAACCCACTACCTGCAACAGTCATTAGCTATGAGGTAGATAGTGACATGGCTGTGTCTCAAATCCACCACCTGCAGCAGTCATTAACTAGTAGGTAGCAACGTCACTGTGTCTCAAATCCACCACCCACGGTGGCTACTGATTTTCTAAATGGTTAGTAATAGGTTCCTGATGACTGTTAGGTGCCTAGTGACACTGTTAGCACCTGAACTCACAGTTTGTAATGGGTAATGTTTTTAAATAATTAGCCTGGTAGTTGACATTTAAACCTGCCACCTACAGCTGGTAGTTTTGAGCTATTATAATTAATTTTATTCACTGACCTGATCCCAACATTCAGACCCATCACCTAAGATTTGAACCCAACAAGTTAGTTAAGAAAAAGTTGTTAATGACAAATACTTTGGGGGCTTTCTAATAGGTGTTGGGAATCAAATGTTCATATTTGTTGTCAGACATATTGTAATATTTTTCTATGGATGACCAAAGACATTCAGAAGTACGGTGGTTTTATGTCCCTACTATAAAACCTGTCATTTTATTACCATTGGCATTAATTTCTTCCCTTTCAGGCAGCGACAGCTATGAGCCCAAGAATTAAATGGGCCATGGAAATTGAACTCCTCTACTGCCTCCATAAAGGTCCCCAACAGGCCATGACTGAAGCATATTCATGTGATGGTGAGTGCCGGGCAGATCTGTAGGCTCTGCCCATCTAGGTATACCAGCCCCATTTCAATAGGAAGCTTAAGCACATGTCTAACATCAAGTATGTGGATAATCCTAGTATAATTAATCAGTATCTTCTCAATATTTAAAGTTTGACACTTGTTTAGATTGGCACTAGATAATTTTCAGTCTCCCAGACTCTCAACCTAGTAGCGTTCATCGGAAGTTGACATTCTCCCACATATACATTTAAATGTTTTATATCCTCTGTAATAATTAATACTAATCGTATTTATTTATAATTACATTTAGCAATGCTGATAAGTTTTATGATTTTTTTACCACAGAACAAAGACAATAATAAGTGTATAACTCATCACTCATGGGATAATTTTTATTTTTAATAAGATGATACCTTTTACAGCAA
This sequence comes from Alligator sinensis, assembly GCF_000455745.1. Taxonomy (NCBI): domain Eukaryota; kingdom Metazoa; phylum Chordata; order Crocodylia; family Alligatoridae; genus Alligator; species Alligator sinensis. Next base: position 424,859 of record NW_005842934.1, read on the forward strand.
CAGTAATATATGTATATAGTTCATATTTGCTAATAATTGTTGGCAATTATTACATGCATCTTCAGTGCACTTTAAGAATATTAATTTATTAATTCACACAAAACTTCTGTGAAGTTGTTAAATAATAGTCTGATCAAAAGAATCAATTTTATATGGCAATCAGATGTCACTAGCATTTATCTATTTCATTTTTTATTGATGTCATTATTATCCTGTTATTGATTAAACAAGCACTTTGATTTGAATTGCCGGTCATTCTTTCTAGCTTGCATGATGCATCAGGTTTTCTGCCACATGTTGGTGGGATATATTTGCATGTATGTACCTATATATCATTTGTCGCTGATGTAATAGACTGAATTCTCTGCTGGACTAAAGCCAGTGAAGTTAATAATAGTAATAAAAGTAACTATTATTTATCTATGTGTTTTGCGGTAGTAAGGAGGAACTGCAGTCATGGGACAGAAATCCCTCGTGCTTGGTATTGTAGAAAGGAATCATTTCATAGAGTACCAGCATCTCTCACTTTTTTTCCCCCAAGAATGTTTGCTCTAAAGGAGAAATATTTATGAATCATAAGAGAACAAAATCCCTTGAAGCCAATTACTATTTTCATTACTGGTCTACCCTAATGACTAAAAAGGTCAAAAAAGCTTTTAAAAGGAGTTCAGGCATTATTAATACAATTCAACTCCAAATGATAACATTTTATAGCAAAAGCAGATCTCTAACTACTGTGATCACCATTAATAACAAAATCAACATTTACCACACCACCATATTGGACTTGTCTATTATATTTACAATATTTCTTATATTTAAAATAGGGATCATCAGGAGTCACCAGGCCCTGTTTGCCTTCATCCGGTGTACGTAATGGAGATGCTAAATTCAAGATGCGATTAATAAGCAGGGCAAAAAAGAAAGAGAGGCTTAAGCAAGAAAC
>NW_005842934.1:425814-431867 GCF_000455745.1 Alligator sinensis
TCAGTATTGGTGAGCTATTTATAATTTTTGGTGTATGGATATGGAATGAAAGGGTAATCCATGCCATTTTGTGCTATGGGAACAAATACTACTGGCTGCCACTATGCTTCATATTACACTACTCGGAGTCATGGTGATAGTAGAAATAGGAATCAAATCCTAACCCTGCTTTATATAACTCAGAATAAAGGAGACTTCTCCAATTGTTATTATAGAGCATATGACATAAAAATGAATACTTGTGATTCCATCCAGGGAACAGCAATAGTATACATGTCCTGTCCAATTTATTAGATATATGCAGTGGATTTTTTTGATTAAGAATCTGCTACTAAAGAGGTCCAAGAGACTTATTATAACAAATAATTAACTATTTCTCTAAGGGCTAATTGTTATTAAGAGTGGGTCAAGGTTAGGGCAGGGTCATGAACTAACCCTGACCAAGGCATAACTTTTTTTTATAATGTAGCTACATTGTAATGCCATTTACCATAATTAAGTAGATTGAGGTACATATTATAACCTAACTTCGACCTTTTTTTATAGTGTAAATTACATTTTAGCAAAAGATCTAAGCAAAGCAGCAAAGATTAATTGATGTATCAAACTAGCAGTTCCAAAGATAGTAAGTTGGAGCATTGTATGTTGCTTCTGCAGCTTGCCAGTTTTTTTGGATGCCTGCCACAGGGTTTTTGCCATGAGTCTAAAATTGGAACCACCTGCAACTTGGTTGGTGTCAAGGCAAGAAGTCAAAAGGTTTCAACATGTGGTTTCATAATCACTGAGAAATTAATTGCAAGGCTGTATCTGGTTCTGGAAATGAAACAAGATGTAGCACAGTATTTTCAGTCACAAGTTCATTCAGCAGCATACAGTAAGGGGCTGACTACAAGAATAAGGATATGCATTTAGAGAAGTTGCCACTTGGCAGTAGGAAGTTTCTGTTTAGACAGCTAAAGAGGTAAAGCAGTTTAAATATGATGTCACTAAAATGTTTTTCTACTGTTGTCCCTATTTAGCAAAGTACTTAAGCACATACCTAACTTTAAGCACATTGCTAGCTTGAAACACCCATTACTACAGTTATCAGAGTTTAGAAATTAATTTTTCCTCCTTTTTGTTTATGTCCATTTTAGTTTAGTAAGTCTCATTATTCCTCTGTACTGTTAAAATACTTTGCCTTCTCTTTCTCTGCATTTGAATTCAGACTTGGGATATATAATGATTTTACATATAGTAAATTAAAATCTAAAGATCAGAAAGTTTCAAACTCCTGAATATTTTAGTTTTGCATTGGATTTGGGAGTTTGGAGTATTGCCATTCTTCTCTTCTGAATAAGTGTTTAAATAAATATCTGTGTTTCTAAAATACACCTCCCTAACCTTCTTGGGAAGCATCTGAGAGAAGACATTAATTAATCTGTGAAGCAGAAACCAACTGTGTTGCTTCCCTTCCCCCTCCCCCCATTTAATTTTTCAGCGTCTTTCTTGATATTTTGCATCAGTGGACTGCAGTAATATTTAAACCATATTAGTCAGTCTCATGTTTAACTTAATTTCCAAATAATTTGTTTTTGTCACTTTGTTTAAATTTACACGGTATGTATCATATTTGTTATAGTACAAATTTTGATTTAGAATTATTTAATTTATAGCTATATTTGGGAGGTGATTCCCTTTCAAAATATCTCCATGATAGTCTCAGTCTGCCAGAATAATTTTCTTTGGGTCATTTATTAATTAATAATTATTAATGTTTTATAACATAACTATCTAATAATAAGATAGAACCAGAATAAAGAAAACAATATACAGTATGTCATCCATTTTGATAACAGAGGTGCCATCTCTGGCTGCTGCAGGTTCTACAGTTCATTTCAGATTGCAGTGAGGAAAAAGGTAGTCCCGACTTGTGTCCCTGTAAAATAAGAAAGGTGATTTTATACCAGATATCCATTGAAGGTTGTGTATAAATATTTTTTTTTAATTGACTTTTTGAGCTGTGACTCATTTCACGTAAGGGCATAATCCAGACCCCATCATTCAACCTCATCAGAATCTTAATGCCTAATGAGAGCACTACTATTTTTAGACATCAATAGGATATAATATCTAATAGTCTTCAGAAATTACCTGATGCTCATTTCTGTGAAATAACCCCCTCCTGATCTTTTTTACTTACTTTCCCTATAATTGTATGTAAACCATTACCCATGATTTCCATAGGTATTTTGTAGCCTGTTTCACAGGGACGCCATTTTGTAATTACCACATGGCTCTGAATCTTTTTTAAGTTTACAAATGAAGATCACCGCCTGAATTGTTAGTATCTGAGAGAGCTATTCTTTCATTAAATGTGTTGAGCAGATCATGAGCTCAAAACATCCTTTAGATGGTATACAAAATTCCTCTGGTAAGCTACCTTCTCCAGCGGAGTTATCCATCTTCTGCTTCTTGATAGGTTTTACAACTTGCTCTAGTGAATGGCCAGAAACACGAGCACACTAAAAATGTAATGTAGGTAATCTTTAATTTTGAAGATGTCTGGACATTATGTTATCTGATGAAGAGGGTTTATAATAGGTTTTCATCAGCAGTCGGCTTCAGAATAAATTATTTTCTGTTGCCACTCATTGTAACTAAACATTTTCTGACTTGCAACTAAGCAGTTGATTGTTACCAGCCTTTTACATTGATTTACTTCCTTGAGCTGGAGCTGTGTCATTTCATTACCTGCTCAGCGTACTGGCCAAAACAATTATGCCAGCGTTTTGGGCCGCGGATTCTGTGCCAAGTATAGATCTGGTGCTTGCTCTCCCTGAAGTAGAAGGGATATCGGGGGGAGATTTTGAGTTCCTCTTAGTCTGTTCCAGAACCCCTGCCTATCCCTTACTCTGGTCCCCAAAAAATATGCAGCCAGGTTATGATATACTTATACCGAATAATGCTTTTTGTCACAAAAAACTTCCAGTAGAGGAAGGAGAAGGGGACTGTGATACGTGAAAGCTTGCCTGTGTCTATACCAACCATACAGTTGGTCCAATAAAAGATATTGTCTACAGGAATTCTTGCCTGTTGCAATAGGATCAGTGGAATTTCTTCTTGACTGTTAGCATGAGTTAGGGTAGGGATGGCCAACCTGTGGCATGGGTGCCAAGTGGCACAAGCAGTCTCTGTGTGTGGCATGTGACAGATCAGGGAGGGGGCAGGCAGCAGATAAGACAGGGAGCAGAAAGAAGAATGGTGGATAGGGTAGAGAGTAGAAAGCAGAGCAACAGACCGGGTAGGGAACACAGGACAGGGAGCAGAAAACACAGCAAGAGATAGGGCAGAGGAATGGGATCGGAGTGGCTCTTGGTGTAATTTTTTTTAGGTCAATTTCTTATGTAAAAACTCTGTCAGCTGTAAAGTGTAGGGGGGTGGATTTTTAAGGGTTTGTTTGTGTGGATTGCTTAGTTTGTTTTAAGTTCAATGAGGCATTACAACATAAAGTCCTTATGGGATTTTGTCTGAGGCAGTTGGAACAAATCAGGAGTTATATAATAAAGGTATTCCCTTTTAAAAATGTTTTAGCCTCTGAACAGGGAATGTCCTTTGAGTTCTCAGTGAACATTTTAGATCCTTCTTTGCTAAGAAAATACCTGGGAATTTAATCTTGTCTGCTTAAATATGGCAATCAGGCTGAGTGTGCTCTGTTCAGATTTAGAGTATATAATTCTTTTTAAAAAGTACACTTGAGCATGTGACCTAGGAAATGTAGGAATGAAAGAACATTAGAAACCAGATCCTCATTTGGAGTAGGTGTTTTCTTCAATCCTTGATAGGGTCTTGTTAATGGACTTCAAATACTCACTCGCACACTTCTTGACAATTTTCAATTCACATGCACGGTGCACACACTTTTTTTTTTGACAATTTTCAGTTCAGGTTTTGACTAACTAACTGTACATGTACTCCTCCTCTGGAGAGGTTGCATAAGGAAAGACTGAATAAAATTAAGTGAAGGGCTTCTGGCAGCAAACCCTGATAGCCCAGAGGAATTTAGGGTTTGGCACTGGACCAGGATAGTTGTCTGCAGGAAGCTGCTGTCGTTACTAAAGTGTCTGTCTGTTTAATCATCAGTTTTGTTCGTTCCATCAGCCCCAGCTGAGATTTCCCTTTGCAATTGTCTCTAAACATCCGTTTGTCACCATTTCAGTAGTGCCAACCCCAAGCATTCAAAACTCATGAGTCAGGTCCCTAGAAATCAGGAAATTTGGCTGAGAACCACACGGTTCTCAAAAAGAATGTCTCCTTTTTTTTCTTTTTGGCTTTTGATTTTTTTTTAAGTTTGTCTCATCACACCTGAGGTCTAGAATTGTAACTGCAACTAAAATTCTCCCAAGTTGAGATTGCAGAAACTGAACTGGTGTTTTAATAGAAACACCAAATATTGTGAGATTTGTGATAGCATATTGAGAATTGGCAAAACTGTTATTTATTATTAAATGTGTAATATACATTGTAAGTCTGTCTGCTTCCAGGATAATGGAATTGCAGAATAGACATGGCTTTATATCATCAGAAATGAGCTGTAAGTTGAAATTCCTGCAAAAGTGTGCTTTGGAAATGTCAGGTGAAAGCTAAAAGAGGCCAATAACATTTGTTTTGCAGACAGCCACTTTGCCAAGTTGGCATGAAATGCTGCATAGAGGCCCACTTCCATGCCTGCTGTTTTAAAACAAAATCAAACTAATGTGTCTCAGCCTGACAGCTGAATGCTCATAAGGTTGGGATCGCATCTTGTTATGAATAAACTGGGAAAGATATTTGGAAACATGTTTTGTAAATATATGTTGGGCATTTTTTAACCTTCAAGATGGTGTTTATAGCAATAACGCTGTTTTAAAAAGAACAAAACCCCACAGTATTAGTAACACTGGTTCTATGGGAAGCCAGTAAAAGGGGTGGGAGGAGCTTTTGTCTGTTCTATATAAAGGAGTGCAGGGAGTACCACTTAGTAGTTAATGATACCTGAGATTTCCCATCATAACAAGTTATCGATTGCTTATAACTTTGCCAAACTTTATCTGCTCAGCTGAAATTTCCTACTCTGGGTGTCTCTATCAATCTTTTGTTTAATAAAGTTTCAGTAAAACAGTTTAGCCATTTCCAGAAATAGTTAAGGGAAGAAGAGGCTGCCTTGTTCATGTAAAAAAATTCTTAAAATGGTTTCCTTGAGAAGCTGTAGTGACTCTGTGGTCTGGGTTGCAGGGAAGGAGGAGCAGGGAAGATGCCCTTGTTGCCAAAGGAGGAGAGGGGGAAAGGGAATAGAGTTGCTCTGAGCTGCTTAAGTTCTTTCTGCTTTCCTTCCCCTTGCACTGCCTACAGCTGTGAGGCTGCCTCTGCCCCAGGAGGCCAACACTTGTGGCCAGCAGCCTAACAGAGCAGGGGATTCCTGCATGGGGGGCTAAAACTCCCAACACAGTAGGAATTTCCTTACATCCTTAGGACACCAGCAGTTCACCAGCAACATTTTGATCAGTTCAGTACACTTTTCACACCATCCCAAAGCAGAGATCAGTTTTCACTAACCAGTTCTGTTCAGGGCTAGTTCCTTTAATTTGGTCAGGTCACAAACATACAAGGTCTTTCTGTCCTTAACCAGCGTGAAGAGTCTCTTCGTGTCATCCTCTCTTCCTTTTATCATGGGGCTGCCAGACTAGCTTGTTTTGGGAGCCTTTTAGCTGTCATTCTCAGTCATGTGGCCAATGTAACTGCACCTTCTGGCTGGTCCAAGCTATTTAGCTCAGCATTTCCCAACCTTTTCCATCCCACAGCACACTTACATGAATAAAAGAACATTGCGGCACACCAGATGCGGAGCCGGGGTTGGGGGAGGTGGTGCACGGCTGGACATGGAGCAGCGGGTGGGAGGGTGGACATGGAGCAGCGGGGGAGGGTGGCATGATGCTTGAATCACTGGCTGGAGCCACACACACACACACACACACACACACACACACACACACACACACACACACAACCACACACACACACACACACCAACACAC
>NW_005842934.1:431886-468599 GCF_000455745.1 Alligator sinensis
CCCCCGCCTGTTGCTGCTGCGGACAGACAGACGGGGTGGGGCGTGGCTCCAGATTACACGGCACACCTGTTCATGCCTGACTGCATGCCAGTGTGCACACTGGTTGGGAAACGCTGATTCAGCTGTTCACAATTGTATCCCCTCCAGGATTTCAGAATTATAACTGAGACTGATACTTTGCTGTGGTGGGGCTGCCTGTGGCCCTTTATGACCCCACGGGAACATTCATGCCAGACATGCTGGTGAGTTAGAGGCTAGACAAAAACTAGTCTCCTGGCTCTTCAGGTTTGGGTGTTGGATGTGAGGCTAACAACCCCTGCCCCACAAAAAGCATTCTTGTCATGGAAACAGTTTTCACCAATATAAGTTACACTAATGTCTGTAGCAAAGAGATGACCAGTTGTGCAACTGTAGCTCCCCACAGTAGGTTCTGTTACAATACCTTACCACTAGATGAGAAGCAAGGGTTTTTTGATTATATATTTTATTGGACCAACTGTATAATTGGGAGAGATGTTATAAATTTTTCCTGAAGGCTTGTCTAACATCTCTCCCAGTTATAAAGTTAGTCCAATATAAGATATTACCAGCAAACCCTTGTTTTTCATGCATTTTTTGGGCTCTCATGGCTACATCAATCCAACTCTGTTACCACTAGGTGGCGGGGAAGTCAGTAAAAGCCTATTCGCATTGAGCAAAGAGCTACCCTGGGATAAAATTGACTGTATCTGCAGGACCCCCCTCAACCAGCATAACTGACACAGGTATATAGTTAGTTATTCCTGACTTCTCTGAGGGTGGGTGACCTTATCCTGAGAGGAAGAACCTGTACCAATATAGCATGCCTGCTCCACATTTATACTAGTTGATTATAGCAGTGTAAACCTGTGTATTGGCTTCCAGATCAATCAATCAATCAGTCAATCTCAGTATCCAAATCCCATAGCTTGCAGGAGATTCACAAGCATTGGCAACACTCATAGACAGATCTCGTATTTTGAAAAGGGGGTGCAGATGGTATGGTGAATTGTCATATATAACACAATACATATTTTTCTTAAGTTAAATAGAAACTAGAAGTTTCACTAATAAGCTAGGGCTATATCATTTAGTTTAAGGTTGGAGCAAAAACAAATGTGCATTTATTAAAAAGTGCATTAATCTGCTGTGTCATATATTATGTATGCAAACACAACAGACTCGGCAAAAATAATCAAAATACATTGTTTCTTTAGTCCTGTAGTCAGTAAAATTAAGTGGACATTTTTTTCAGATTCATAAAACAAAATCTAGCCTTCTTGAGCATCCAGACAGTGCATCCAGTGCTTCGCTGAAAATTATTTCCACATCTGAGTTAATGTTTGTAGCTAAAGTTAAAAACCAGTCTGCAGGGCTGTGATATAGGAGCAGCTAGGAGATGGAAGAAATGCTAGACTTTCTTCAGCATTTCTTCTGTCTGCTAGCTGCTCCTACATCACAGCATCTACCACAGGGTTTTTCTGTAAACCGAAATGTTTGCAGATGACCTTTTAATAGGTGCTCCTAACTTTCTGGATGTTCAGCATGAGGCATCTGGAGTCCGTTTTGTTCACCGTGGCAAGTGCAATGAATTGGCCTCAGGCTTTGATCAGATAAAGCACTGTATTAATGAAATGACCTCTGAGAAAAAAACAAGCCAGAGGTTTTCAAACTGGGCACCAAAGTTTAGTAGATGTGTGAGACAATTTTAGAGTGTGGCACATGGGGTCAAGTCTGTAGGCTGGATCTGGCCTGCAAACTGACCCCATGTGTTAGGGCTGACCCATAGGTGGCAGAAGGCCGGGGCTTGGAGGGGCCTAGCCTCCCCAAACTAATTTTGTGGCAGCTGGCAACAGCAGCAGCACCAAGTTGCTGCTTGGTGTGCAGCCACGCCAGCACCCCATGCATGCTGAGCTCTGTGCGGCTGACTAAGAATACATGCATCAACCATACATGCATTGCACCACACAGAGCATGGTGGGAGTTGTAGCTCTCGTGCTGATGCATGTGCTCAGAACCCCCCTCCTTCCCTTCCCCCCATACTATTTTCTCTCTCCATCTATGGTCTGATACCATGCACCAGGTCTAGCTATAGGCCAGCCCTACACACTGGCCTGGTCCAGCACATGGGACTAAGTCATCTAATCCATGGGGCTCCCCATGGGTCAGAAAATTTAAAGAAGGGGCAGTGGAAGTGTTAATTGCTCCCAGAGCTGTAGGCAGTTACCACTGCCAGTGCTCCCAGGTCACTTAAGTTTTGAACTCATGGGGGCCCCATGGGCTGGATGACTTGACTCCAGGGACTGTAGTTTGAATTGCACTGATTTAAGGTTCTTCATGATGGACCAAAGGTTTGAGTTTGATCTCCGATCTGGGCTTGTGCCAAGGGCTGTTCTAGTTATAAGTGTGTACCTGGTTATTCGGGCTGGGGAGTTAAACACAGCTGAACGTGATACAGGCCACATCACTGTCTCATGTGCAGTTGTCTTCAGGAACTGGCATGCCTTAATCACACTCATCCAATAGACAAGAAAGTTTAAGAGGACCTTGGGGGTTTTCTTCTTTTTTTTTTCTTTTTTTTTTGACAATTTGGCCACACAATTTGCATTTGCAAAATGAAGTAAATACCAGTAATGCCACCTACTTTAACAGGGGTGCTGTGTACAGAAATGTGTCATTGTCAGTAAAGCATTTAGATGACAGTATAAGACTATGAGAGAATTACTTTTATATTTAAGTCTGGGATGGTGGGTATTATAGAAAGCCCAGGGCCACACGCTGAATGCAAATGCCAATGAGAAAAATTAAATCACAACTCACTTAGTAGACACAATAGTGGGTAATCTCATAATTGAAGATAATTATAACGCAATGCAAATTTAATTAATTTCCCTTTTGCATCAGCATTCTTCATTGAGACATTTCCTAACTTAAGTTAGGATTTTGCAATCTTAACAGTCTTTTCATGTAGTTGGTTTTTTTTGTTTTGTTTTGTTTTGTTTTGTTTTTTGCTGAATATAATTCTGCAGGACTTCTTATCTGAAAACCTTCCACGCATGAATTTTATATGCACCTTTTTAATCAGTGTCTGTCTCATGCTCACCTTCTCCACAACAGAGAAACTGTCTCAGTGGGGAGTTTTTTCCCAAGTTTTTTTTAAAGGGTTTTTTGTTTTGTTTTTTGTTTTTGCTGTAATACTGATTGCACAGTCAGAAGAGGTAAAGTAAATAAAATTGTTGAGCCAAATCCTACAGACCTGACTTAACAAAGATCCTCAATGGCAGTTTTGTCTAAGGACTGCAAGATCTGTGATTTTTTTTTTTTTTTACAAAGATCCATTTAAATGTCCACGGTGCTTTACAAACACATACAAGGTCATGCTCCCACTCCTAAACTACATGTATAGCCAAGGACAATTCCGATGATTGCTGTTTACCTTACTGTTTGTGATATTTATTATTGTGTTGGCTAACTATTTATTTGGCTCAATGATATATGACTAGTATAAAAGCTGAGGTCATTTAAGACGCATCCATATTTCATGAAGAATACTTGTGGCTGCTGCAGTGACAGAACAAGGTAGACAGAAAAACTGTTGCTTAAGTTTAGATTGCTTAGTTTGATAAATAAATTAATTGAATGGAGAGAGTCATCAGTAATGACGCAGATAGATTGTCAGATGGCTAGTTTGAATCCTGGCCAGGGCAACAGTGAACAAAAGTCATTACTAATTCAGGCTGTAACAGCTTGGTGACTTATGGGTTGTGAAATATGCTTATTATGTCCTTAATTTAATGTCTAAATGGTGATTATTACAGCTTATTTCTATTGTGATTACACCTAAAAATACTGATAAGAAATCATTGCCCCAATGTACAAAGCACTATGCAAACATAAAACATAGAAACTGTTGTTGTCCTCCAGAGCTCACTGTTATGTACTGATGTCAAAATCATTGGTACAGTTGTTAGTAGCCATAGTATTGAGACCTGAAAAATCAAAAAGGCCCAGACAGCTGAATGTATGTGCTATCTGCACTTAAAGAATTATGAACCAGAACATTTAAAGAGTTAGTGTCATAGTTACATAGTTGTTAGGGGCTTGGAGTTATGCATCCAAACATGAGGACATGCAGCATCTTGTGCTATTTAAGAATAGACTATAGTAAATCTCACAAAAAACTATAAATAAAAGTAATAGCATTTGAAGTGTTTGCTTAAGGCATGCTTCACATTCTGTACACTGCAATTAGCATGTCAGTTGTCACTGAAAAGTGCGGCTGGGTTAGCTATTGTTTAGTCTCCATGCTTCAGAGGTAGGATAATTGCTTCAGGTATGATGACAGACCCGAATTCTTCACATCCAGGATTGCACAGGGAGTGGAGGGGTTTGCATCTGTATGAATCTGGATGAGGGGGTGCAAAGCACCCTGTTCAAATTTGCTGATGACACCAAGATGTGGGGGGATGTGGGCACAACAGAAGGGAGCAACAGGCTACAGTCGGACCTTGACAGGTTACAAGGATGGGCGGAGGAGAACAGGATGGGGTTCAACACAGACAAGTGCAAGGTGATGCACCTGGGGAGGAACAACCGGCACCATACCTACAGGCTGGGGAACTCCCCTCTTGTCAGCATGGAGGTGGAAAAGGATCTTGGAGTCATTATTGACTCCAAGATGAACATGACTCGGCAGTGTGGGGAGGCGGCTAGGAAGGCCAACTGTACCTTGTCGTGCATCCACAGATGCATTTCAAGCAGGACCAAGGAGGTGATCCTCCCTCTCTATGCGGCACTGGTCAGGCCGCAGCTGGAGTACTGCATCCAGTTCTGGGAGCCGCACTTTAAGAGGGATGTGGACAGCATCGAGAGGGTCCAGAGGAGGGCCACTCGCATGATCAAGGGACAGCAGGGCAGGTCCTATGAGGAAAGGTTACGGGACCTGAACCTGTTCAGCCTCCAGAAGAGAAGGCTGAGGGGGGATCTTGTGGCCTGCTATAAACTAGTCAGAGGGGATCAACAGGCACTGGGGGAGTCCCTGTTCCCCCAAGCAGGCTCTCACCCTGGGGGTTTTTAAGAGGAGGTTAGATGACCATCTTGCTGGGGTCGTTTGACCCCAGTACTCTTTCCTGCCATGGCAGGGGGTCAGACTAGATGATCTGTCCAGGTCCCTTCCGACCCTAGAAACTATGAAACTATGAATGTCAGGAATGTGGGGCACTCCTCCCTCCTTCCCTGCTCTTTGGCACTCTCACTACTTTCATGGGGTTTTCAGAAATATTCAGTGTTAGTTGAACTCTGCCCCACTCCAACAGGTGAAGCTCCCACTTCTTCTTGCATATGACATTTTAGGATTACAACATTCGTAGATTAATATCTAAACTTAATAACCATTCAACTGCTTCAGGGCTAGCTGCATGGATTGATTTTTAGATCACCATTAAATGATCTAATTGGGCAGTCGTTCACAATGTGTTGCACTGTTTGAAAAATCATACCACAATTGCAACCCAGACTCGCTTTGATTCTCCACTTATGGAGTAGGTATCCACATTTTCCATGAAGTGTCCAGATGTGATTCAGGGAGGACCAAATCTTTCTCAGTAGGTTAAAACCTGGCTGGGGAATTGTAAGGTTAGTGACGATGTATTTCGGTGGCAAGATGGTATTTGTTCAGTCTTCCCTCCATTGTTTTCAGTGCTCTTGTTATCATCATAGAGTTTCTTGGCATATTTCCAGAAGGGTTTTCTAGATTTGAACCTATCCAGTCGTGGCATAGTGATGTCCTTGTTGATTGGGAGGTTTGGGTTACCGATGTTCTTATGGTATTCCCTCATGCATGCGGCATCGTAGCGGAGCTGTGAGGGAACAATGTTTGCTAGGACTGGAAGCCATGGCAATGGCATACTTTTTAGTATTCCTGATATAATTTGCATAGCTGCATTTAAAGGCGTATCAAAACAATCTTTTGCACAATTTTGTTCCAGACTGGAAAAGTTCCCACTGATTTCATAGCATTGGGGCCAGGCCATCTTTGAGAAGTTTTAAGTATCCCACACATTGTGTCAAAAATGTAGGCTCCTTATCCTCCATTTGAGGCCATGGGAATGGATACATAGACCTGTGTGCAGTTCCATTGATGTCAGCAGATCCTACAGGAGTTCTGTGCACATCTGACTTCAGGATCAGATTCTTAATGTGAACTTGGGTGCAGCTGAGCAGCAGATGCTCTGTTGATCCCTGGTATGGCTCTAGGTGCTGAAAATTAAATTACACGAGAATAAGTGGGGTTGTGCATTTAATATCTGGCTTGAAAAATAGCAGAACAGGTTTGTTCTTAGTCAAAAATAGTATGTTAAGAATGAAAAATTGAGGGGGGAACAGTATTGGGTGAACAAGGGTGGGGCTTCAGAAGAGGGGGCAGAGAGAATGATTAAGTGCATAAGTAACTATTAACATAGTAAGCAGTTTTGAGGACAGGGTGGAGTGGTAAATTAAGCTTTTCCTTGAGCAGTTCATTGTATTTGATTGAAAGATAAAAGTGAGAGGCAAAGGGAGCAGTGAATATATTATACATCAGGAGAGCAGGGTGAACAAAGAGCAAAATTACAGTAGTAATAGTTAACTCTTGTATCAGACTTTCTATCTGTTGATCTCCAGGCATTTCATGAATGAGGTAGCCATCATTATCCCCATTTTGCAGTCATTAAAGCAGAGGCCCAGAGAGTTTGAGAGACAAAAATTATCCTACGTGTTAGTGAAAGAGCTGGAAATAGAGCCCACATTAGTGGACGTTTCAATGGGTTTCAAATACAACTTGGATACTTTTTTTCCACTATTTACATGCTATTTGCAATAATTCATGCAAGTGCAGTTTTCTTCCTTTATATGTTTGTAGAAAATTAATTTCATGCCCATCTTCAAAATCAACTGAAACATGAAACAAAATACACCTTGTTATGTTGTTGGTTGAAGACGGTCAGTTAAGGTCAGAGTGTCCAGTCAGGAGGGAGAAATTATATTAGATGATTTAGATGGGCCCGCGTATGCCACTGTGGTTCTCAAATCATCAAAGGCACGCTCACAGCAAGGATTTCTCAAGCACAGACTAGGCTGGAATGTGTTTGCCCAAAGCAATTGAGTTAGCAACAAAGAAATTAAATTTAAAAAACAAACAAACACAGCTTGTATCTAATTTATAAACAGGCAAAAGGACTAAATTGATCCAATTGCCCATGTGCCTCTACCTGTCAGGCCCTCGGCTCAGGGGTTGGAGTTGCTAACACAGGGGTTTGAGATGAGGCTGTGGTTTCAGCTAATAATTTGCAGAAGATTTCACAGGAAAAATGGATCTGCTTGCAGCTGGTGAGTGGGAAGATATCATCCAGCTGTCTGACAAGGGACTGAAGAGCCACGCAAATGTTAAAACACAACTGCCTGCCAAGCAAAGACAATTAGCTGTGATCTGGTTAGGCATGCGTTGGCTACTAGGAAGGAGACTTGAGAATACTACCCAAAAAGAAAAGTTTTATAAACAGAACTCTTCCCTGCCCCCCATTAAAAGCAAATGGCTTTTCTCTGTATAAGGAGGGTTTTTGTGCTCACCACACACGACTACCCCCGTATACGTGTCTAGAGTACGAATAGAAGAAGCATGTGGGAAGTCCACAAGAATCCGATACAGCTCTGTGTTTCAAAAGAGAGCAGCAGGGAGCAGTAGAACCAAGTAGCTTCCTGTGGCATTAATTGGGTACAAGAAAGAAGGTATGTTATCCTAGTACCTCCCACGCTCTTTCAGCACCAGATCCTCCCCTTGGCAGCTTTCTGCTCTCCCCGCCCCTTTCCCTTGCATATAAGACCCCCTGAGAACAGCATTTGCTCTGCAAAATCCAGTGCTCTCAGGCAGACTGTGAACTGCTTTCTTTCAAGTCCTCCGCAGCTGCAAGATCTGACCAAAAGACAACCAGAATGGGTAAGAAATAGCCCCCAGCCTACAGGCAGGTCTAGGCAGGAAAAGACTGACAGATTTAGTTCATGGATCCAACTTGGACCTCCCTGCTGTGGGCTTTTGCAGGCTGTTGACCATGCACTTTGAAACTACCTATCCTTCCCCTGGCCAGGGACTAGTGCGTTTGTTTCTGAGTAGCCAATGCAGCCTAGAAATAAGTATAAACTTGAGTATGAAGTTCTATTCAAGCCAACTGTAAAAGTGGGGATCTGCTGCTTTGAGAGAGATCTGCATGTAGGGGAGAATCAAAATGTAACTTTCTGTGTACTTGTCTACTGTAGCTGTTACTTGCTCTGAAAGTTGCTGGAGGGTGGTGGGGAGAGGGGGTGTTTAGAAGAGAATTAAAATAGATTTTTTTTCCCAATGTGATTATTGATATATTGTGCTTCCCATTGTACATGACAGTGTGTTTGGTTAGATTAAAAACTCTAATCACAAAGACAGAAAAGGGAAACTGACTCAGTAAAACTGAACCTAAATTGTCCAGTTCAGCTCTCCATCCTGACTGTTTACTACGTTCTTTTCTGCGGATAGTAATGAAAAGGATTTATTTTTTCCTTTTTAAACACTAGACGCATATAATGTACTGTTACATATGTAAAGGCACTTCTTCTTAATGATCATAATATTTTTTGAAGAAATAATCAGGCAGGATGCTTATGTGATGCCATTGCCATGTACAAGTGACAAAAATGTCATGTTGTGTGGCTTAATGGCATTAGACTGTAGACATGCAAGAGTTTTGGGGTTTTTAAATGAGTTTGCATTGTTGCAAACTAAACTACACCCAAATGTAGTTTAGTTTGCAATGATGAATTGCAGCTATTAGTCAGCTCACCTCCCCGGCCGCAGGAGAGGTGGGCAGGCTCTGCAGAAAAAAAGAATCAGGCCACTCACCACTTCTGCCTTCAGAAGGTACCTTCTGAAGGCAGAAGTGGCAAGGGGCCCAATCCTTTTTTTCCAGGAGAAACTACCTGCCTCTCCTGCAGCTGTGGGGTGAGCTGCCGGAGGGCCAAGTGGCCCCTGAGCTGTGGGAGCCCTGGTCTTTCCCTCCATGGTGGTGGTACCCCTCAGGGCTGCCCAGGCAGGTTGGTAGAGGGCTGGATGCTGCCCCTGCTTGCGGTTGGGGAGAGTTGGATTGGGCTGGGTGCACCTCTGAGCTGGGGCAGCACCCAGCCCTCTAGCAGCCCACTAGTGTGGCTCCAGGGGGCACCGCTGCCATGGTGGGAAGGATCGGGGCCCCCTGCAGCTCAGGGGCTGCTCAGCCCACTGGCAGCTCACCCCCTGACTGCAGACAGGCAGGCTCTGCCTGGGTGCGGGATCTGGCCCCTTGCCATACCAGTGACAGAAGAATAAACCCCCAGTGTTTCAATGTAGGGGTCATAGAATAGAACCCTAAGGACTAAACCTCCATCATGTGTACAAGCGCCGGCAGTGAGTAAAGATTCATACTCCACACTTACAGGAAGAAACAATTTAGATCTGTGCCAAAACCAAGTTAAAGTGGAATGCTTTATAGATTTGTGTCGTGGGGGCTGAACTGAAGGTTGGTGCAGCCTTTCCAAATGCAGGCAGAAATTCAGTCTTCTGGAACACTTTGTGTTTGTGTGGAATAAGACCTTCTCACAGGAGCATGTTCCCTCATACTGCTAATGCTGATCTGGTGACTGGCATAATTGTTGCTAATATACCTCTTTTCCCAGTTCTAATTTATTTTCTCAGCAGTTTAACTTTGAGCAAAATTATGCCATAAAACTAACTTATTTGGCTCCCCCCGCTATATTTTTAATACATTACTGGTTAAGTCGAATGTAACCTGATAAGAGAACAGTCTGTTCATATTCTTCAAAGTAGATATCGGACATGCAAAAGTGGCTTTAGCAATCCCACTTTTCTAAAATGAAAAGCAAAATTGAGACCTAATACACATAAGTTTATGTAAGTGGGTTTCCTCATTCTGGGAGCCTGGTATGAAAGGGCTTTAATAGAATCTGACCCTGGAAATTAGTTTTAATTCCGGGTTGTATAATAAGCCTCTGTTTTCAGGGAATGGGCTGCGAGTTGTTTGTTTATAAGAACGACCTGTTAATAAAACCTTGGCACTTTTTAAGGCTTCTCTCTGGAGTTACATACACTCATATCTATAAAAAGGACGTTAAGTGGTGCAGATAAAGCAGCATGAAATATTTCAACATTTTCTATTCAGACTAACTTACTGGTACTTAAACTGAATTATGTGAGATTTGTGCTAACAGCTGATGCATTGGGTATACAGCAATCTCAAATTCAGCAAGCTAAAACCGTTTTTACAATGCAATTACCTGTTGTTCTAAATCTACACCCTCATTAGGCTGATTACCAGCAATGCCAGTTTTAGCAGAGTCTGCATGTTTGCCGTAGCAGATTAATGAATACACCTTGTAGCTCACTTTGTAAATTGTAACATTCGTATTGCTTAGACAATATTTCTTTTTGTATTTTGGAAGTTTTTTTCTTAAGACAAAAGTCCTAAATTCTGTCATTTGCATGGTATTCATTATCTTTGGCCTGCTCTGTGTTTTCATGGTTTCTTTGCTTTGAGGATCTCAGAACTCTACAATTCTCTAGGAAATTACAGGAGGGATAAATATTCCCAATTTTACCCCAAGCTCACAGTCAGTGACTGTTACAAGTATGTCAATCTCGACTGTGGCCTCCTGCTCTAACTGCTACATGAACACTTACAGCCTCCATTCTCTAACCTTGTACAGCTTATAATAATTACCTAGCAATTGGTGTGTTTAAAAAATACAGAGTGAAAAAGAACTGTGTTGATATGATTTACTAGAAACCCCATATCACAGCAATCATCAAAAGAACACCCCTTTTACAGTTTCCCCGAGGCCTAAAACTTGCCTCTCCTGTGGTGGGTGTTAGGGAAAGGAGAGCTTCAGGCCCTAGATAACTCATCCTTCATTATGTCTTACAGGAAGTTGTGGTTCACATTTTTTGTAATCGTTGTAAGTGTTGCAATAAAATGTCCACAAACTCTGTTATTAACTAGCACAGCAGTTCCCAAACCATGGAGCACATGCTGGTGGTGCCTGAAAAAGTGTCTGGTCTGTAGTGAGAGAAACAAAGCAGATGAAATGAAGAGCAAGAGCAGACACTGGGTCTGACTCCCCATGTTTCAGTGCCTGACACTGGTGTCAGTGATTGCAGAATGGGGCAAAAAATGCTACCACAATGAAAGTGGCCCTGTTTTACTGTCACTTGGCATGTCTGAAGGCAGGGCAGAGTGCAGGCTGCAGAGAATCAGGCCTCTGGGGGTTTCCTCTATGAAAAATGACAGAATGTGTTTTTTTCAAACTAATACCAGGTAAAAACATGCAGATTATTTGCATGCAGGTAGTGCTAAATCTTTCCAAAGAAGCACTTTCTCCCTTCCCACAGGAACAATATCCAATGACAGGTGGGAGGGGAGGTGAATTCAGAGGCACAGCAAGGCAGCTCCATGCTTGGGGCAGAGCAGACTGTCCCTGTGCTGATTGTGGTGGTGTAAGTAGCCGCAGCAGCAGAAGTATCTGTTTTTGCGCCACCCCACAAAGGCAGTGCCTGGAGCTGCTGCCCTGTTGCCCTCCCCTTTCAGTTATGCCACATTGAAGGGAAGTCATTCCCACGGCAATTGGTCTATTAAGATATAGACCACACTGTAGAAAAAACTTGAGTAATCCTGGTTTAGCAGGAACTTGCAAAACTTGTTGGCCCTTCGTTACCCATCCACTTCGGATACAGTCCAACTAAACAATGACTTAATTGCCAAGTGGAATTCAGTGTCTGACATTCATAGTCTTAGCCGCAGATTCACATAATTAATGTAAACACTTGTATTAATGTATTGCTCTAAAATGGTAGAAATGACAGCTTCATCCTAAAAAAACTAATTTTCTATTCCTGAATGATTCTGGCAGAGCTTACTGCAAAATGTTTGTGTGATCCTCAAACAGTCAAATACAATAGTTTATTGTAATAGAATATTTGAGTAAGTGTGGAAGGGAGAAAGGAGAACAGGAGGATTGAATTCATCCTCTTGCCCTAAATTATCTCTAGCAAACATTCTAGCTTTTGTGGGTTTTTTTTAATTTGTTAAAAGGATCTGCAAAATAATGGTGTGTTTGCAATGCTAATCTAGCATGGCTCTACTGTGTGCTTTGTCTCTGCTAAATAAGGTGACTGGGTAAAGTAAAATTAAGTTTAATTTCTGTTATTGCATCCACTTGTAATAAAGACTTAAGTCTTTTTTTTTTTTTTTTTTTTTTTTATAAAGCTTAGGGACAAATGAAACAGCAGCTTTTCCTTCCTTTCCCTATCTACAAATCCAGTTACATAAGAAAATGCTTAAGTTAAAATGTCAGTGCTAGGGTGCCCTTTTTTGAGTAAATCCAATTTTAATGTCATAAACCTCAGAGGAGAGAGAGTAGAATTCATGAAACAATTTCTTTCCTTCTGTAATTCTCTTTCCAGCTCCCAAAGCAGAGGCTTTGTACAGAGAGAATATGAGGTATACATTGAATCCACTGAATTCCTGATTTATCCTTTACAGAACCCAGAGACATTTATTTTCAGCTTCTCTGCTACTTCACAATGCCTTGATCTTTCTTCATCGTAATGCAGCCACCAGCCTCCAACTAGACATGTGTACCTCTGGTGCTGCTAAGCAGATTCCCCCATTGATAGCATTCAGGTTCCCCTCCAATCTCTTGGCTACATGGACTACCAGCTGCAATGCCTCTCTTCTGCTGGTTCCTGAATTAATAACTGAGCTGAGGATTGGTAGCAGGTAATGTAAGGGTGCAGGCTGGAGGTTTCTAGCAGGAGGAAGTGACTGGGAAATGAGTTTCTTGGGAAGGGAGCTAGTCCAGGTCAGACTTCCCACCAAGCAAAACTACCAGAAATCCTGGACAGGCTTCTGCAGAACTGCCTCCCAAAGAGCTTCTAAGCCCCCAGGAATGGCCACTTCTTCAAGGACTAATACTCAGAAGAAGCCTGAAAGTTTTCCACTTCATGGGAGAGTGGGTTGTTCAAATGGAACAATGTGTCTAGGTGAATGAAGGGCAGTGCATGGACCCCAGTCTCAAAAACTTGCTGTCATTTAAGTCTTCCTAGATCCCAAGCACTTGCTGTACTTGCCTTGGTGCTAAGTTGCAGAAAAGAGCTCCTTTAAAATTCAAGCTCTGATTTTTTTCCTCTCTTTTTTTGGGTGTTCAACCTGATACTTTGTGCTTCCTTTTCAGAGGTCATCAGCTTATTCAGCTGCTGTTAGAGTAAAGGGATGTGTGGGTGTTTGACATTTCCAGTACCCTCTTTTGAACATGTGCCTTTCCGTAACTTGGGAATCTCTAACTTTCACTATTATTATTTTATAATAGCAGAATGTGGAGAATGCGGTCCTGGATACAAGACTCCTTTGGATGCCATGAAAGGCAAGTCCGTATCAATTCTGGCTTGAAATCCTAGGGCATTGGTGAAAGAGTTGTGAGTTACTGCTGGATCACTTTAAAATGAAGATGATCCACTTCCATGTCATTAATTAGCTCTATACTTTGGATCCTCCAGTAGGTGGGAGGAAACTGTAAAGTGCAAGTAAAACCCATTTTCATCTTTGACCTGTTGCTGGTCAAGACTTTCAGACTGTGGCCTTGTGCCATAACAGGTTCACAGCGCAAATAGCTTGGTGTGGAGGGCTCACACACAGCAAACTCTGCTGTGTCTACGCATTGAAATACTGAACATTAAAACAAACAAACAAACAAGTTTATCATAACAGAGTTCCTTGCAACCTTGCTTTTGCCATAAATGGGACCTACACGTGGCTCGCCAGTGAAAAAAGGAGTGATTTCCTGTCCTCATTTCCCTTGGGGTATCCTGCATGGTTTTACATTGTGATCATTTTTAAGCCAGGCTTCTCTTACACAATGGGCTAATCAAGACGGGCATGTTCTGTTCCTCTTACAAATATGGAATCGTCAACCAAATTCTCACCCTCTTGAAGTAATTGTGCTGTATTGTCTTTGACCTTAGTAGAGCCATGAATGCAGGCTTGGGTATTTTAAAGGCTTCTACTCTTGCTGGTTATAATAACCAAGGCAGGGCTAGAGATGATGCATGACACCAGAGTGTACCTTGAGTAACTGCCACTAGGGGAGGGTGGACAAGTCCTTGTCAGGGGTAAGGGAGATCCCTGGAGCTGTTCCTGTTGCAATGACCTGTGCATCCCAAAGCCCCTTCAGAAGTACTTTTCTGAACCAGGGTTGAGTCTTTGGGCAGAGCTGCACAAAGCTGAAGGAGTCCCTTCCTTAGGCAAGGAAATCCCTTTCCAGCTTCATGCTGTCCAGAGCTTCCCTTGGAAACCAGGATCTGTAAGTCCCTGATGTAATTCAGGAGGAAGGACCCCAAGCTCCAGATGGGTAAATTCAACCCAGTAAAAAACACCTCCAAGGCTCACCTCAGTTTTTTTCTTTTAAACTAATGATTGCCAACTCTTAAACAATGCTTCTGCCTTGGCAGGTCCCAGGGAGAAAATCATATACTTGCCCTGTATCTACAGGAACACTGGGATAAACAAACCTGACTATCTGGCCACTGTGGATGTGGATCCAGAATCTCCATTCTACTCTCAGGTATCTCTCTGGCTGTACTCTACCCTGCTTCTGCTTGAGCTGACCATATGCCATCTGCTTGCCATTTATCACTACTCTCTAGGGGCAGCAACTTGTACCCCTGCTTGCAAGAGAAAAAACTCTGCATTTGTCATTATCCTGTCTTGCTGGCTAAATGGGTATCTAATGCACCTTTGGAGGACTTAGATAGCTTTGTCTCTCTTCTTTTCATCTAGAGCTCCCTGGATGGGCTTTTCTCTCCTGCCTGCACTCAAGACACTGATTTCCACCCCCCACCGGCCCCCCAAGCATGGCAAGGCAGCTGCCCTGTGTCAGTTGTGCTAACTCATTTTTGTGTTGTACTTTCTCATTGTCTTATCCAGAGATCCCTCCAGTCATGAAAGTTGGATTCAAGG
The DNA here is from genome assembly GCF_000455745.1 of Alligator sinensis. Lineage (NCBI taxonomy): Eukaryota > Metazoa > Chordata > Crocodylia > Alligatoridae > Alligator > Alligator sinensis. The sequence continues at coordinate 446,967 of NW_005842934.1, forward strand.
ACCCTGCCTTTTGTCCTATTTTGTCAGAGATTTCTTTTGTCCTTGGCTGCTTTTGGTTTTTCTCCATCACCATTTTCCAATAGACATTCCAGTGTTGATCATCAATATACATTTCATGCTACATTTCTTAGACATGTGCAGCCTATTCACAGTGAACCCTGAACTATGGGTAACTTAGCTGGTTTCATATTTCACTAGAAACTCAGAAGTCCACTCTCCTTCTCAAGATTCTTCATGAATTTAAGCCAGTTTATGAATTCACATCAAACTTCTCTGAAACTCTGGTGGCTTAGATACATGTTTGAGTTTTCAGCCATTTTCTCAACCTCAGCTAAATAATCCTCCAAGAATTTCTCAAGGCTAATGTATAAACTCTTATTCCCAAGAAGACTTCAAAGATTTCTTCGTGCAGTAAGCATTTGGGTGACTCCCTTTAAATCCACATTGTCAGTATATGTGTGGAAAGACTACTTATCTCTACAGGATCATTTTTGCTTGGGGCACTGGACAATTTTTTATCAAGTTCATAGCAAGTGTATTTTCCTGTCCAACCAATGATTCTATATTTTGTCCTCTATAAGACGAATGCATTCCCATCTCAAATGGAAAAGCAGAATCTGGCAGATTTATGAAGACTGTAGCTCCCAGTTATTTGTTAAAACTAGGTATTTTAAAACTGGTTGGTTCATTGTTTCAAAAAGTGTAATCTGCATTCCAAAATACTAGTTATTCGTGTGTCTTAAATTGTTATTGACATTTTAGACTTTGTTCTCCAATGTTACAAAGGAGCTGGGAAACAGTGTATCTGTTTAGACATGTTTTTCATATGTAACTCTTTCTTTTATGTAATTCTTACTATAGATTTTGCTGCAGGGGATTGAAGAATCCAGGTTCTTACTGGGACAATGGCTTTAAGAACATTTCTTAACCCTACGCGACATTCTACTGCAGATCAGCAGCCAGAATGCAACGTACCATTAACTATAATCAAATTGCTACAAGACCACGCTGTAACCACGCCAGCTTTTCCCAGACAGAAAGTGGCTGCCTTTGTGCAGTTGTTCTTTTCTCTCCACCACCATTCTGTGTTTTTTTGCAACAGCTGGATTATCTGTCTACTTTCCAAGTTTTAGATACAGTTAAAGCATATCATTATAAGACAAATGTTAGGACATGCGGATGTCCATTAAATGCAAAGTGTGGGGAAAAGAAGTGACTTGCCTAAGGTCATATAGTATGACATATAGAAAGCCAGAAATAAAAACCAAGAGTCTTGATCTCCGGGAGTCTCCCAGGCTCACTACTAGGGATAGGACTTTCCCTCCCCCTCTCCTCCAAAGCAGCAACTCTGAAAATCTCCACCTACTTTCTGAATTTACTCTCCGGATAATAACTATAATTCCCATGCCCCCTTTCCTAATCTGTTTTTATCTATAGGGCTGTGTCCCTTTCTCCGGGGCTTCCTGTCCTGATGCTTTGCTAAACCTGAATCTTAATCCTTTGCTTTCATAGGTGATCCACCGTCTGCCCATGCCCAATGTCAACGATGAGCTCCATCATTCGGGGTGGAATACTTGCAGCAGTTCCTTTGGGGATGTCAGCAAGAAACGGAACCGGCTGATTCTTCCCAGTCTGATCTCTTCCCGCATTTATGTGGTGGATGTGGGTACAGACATGCGGGCTCCCAGGCTCTATAAGGTATGTCAGAGGTGATACAAAGACAGGTGCCTTGCCTGGAAGATGAGAACTATGACTTCTACTCCAAAGTTGGATGGAGAGTCCAGAATACATTTTCAGGGCTTTTGTAAATCTAAACTTGTCTGAGCACTGAATGTCTCACAGTTTCTTAGGACAGTTACATGTACATGCAGGCTCCAAATTATTTTAAAAGAATGTAGCATTCAAAATCTAGCATTTAAATGTTAGGGAATGCCAGTATTCAGATGATCTGTCCAGACTTTATATACAGTAGTATGATCCAGTCTTTAACTACATGTTCCTAGTACATGCCCATTAGCTGCTAAATTGAAAGTACTCTGTTGAATGTATGCAAATTTCAGGGCCCTTTCCAAACTTCTTCAGATTTGGTTAGATTATCACAGGGACTATAAAACTGCATCCCTGACACACAGACCATCTGTATACCAGGTTTCAGATCCCTGTTCCTAAGCATGGCTTTTAAATGAAAAGCTTGAGCATTTTGTGCAAAATAATTTATTTTTCTCCAGTTTTATTTTGTGAGTGACTGAAGCTTTGGGCATGAAAATTTCCAAAAACAAATCTCTCTCACTCACTCACATTCACACATACACATACACTAGGACAAACAGTTTGGCAGAGGTAGCAGGAAATAGATCTTATTAACATGGTATTTCCCATTACAGTTGGTGGGACGCACCTATTATCAGTCTCCTATCATAGTTAATCTTCCAGCTTTCATAGGGGAAATTAGGGGGGAAATTAGGACTGGATGGGACCTCACAAAGCCATCTAGTCCAGCCCCCCACTCCCAGTCTTGACTAAACCACCCCAGCCAAATATCTGTCCAACCTGCTCTTGAAAACTTCCAAGGATGGAGATCTCAACTTCTCTAGGTAGCCTGTTCCAGTGCTTGACCACCCTCATAGTCAGAAAATCCCTTCTGATCTCTCTAACCTAAATTTCCTCTGTTGCAGCTTGAGTCTATTGCTCCTAGTCCTGTCTCCTATGGCCACTAAATAACCCTAGTTCTTTCAGCCTTTTCTTATAAGTCTTGCTTTCCATGCCCCTAATCATTTTTGTTGCTCTGTGCTGGACTCTTCAATCTGTCCACATCCTTCTTGAAATGTGGGGCCTAAAACTGGACACAGTGCTTCAGGTGAGGCCTCAACAGTTCTGAATAGAGCAAAAGAATCTTTATTTGCAAGTGACATTCCTGTTAATACAACCCAGGATGCTGTTGGCCCATATTCAGCTTATTGTCCACTGTAACCCTCAGGTCCTTCTCTGCAGTATTGCAGCCCAGCCAATAATTCTCCAGTCTGTATTTGTGTTTGCAGTTATTCCATCTCAAGGGCAGGACCTTGCACTTTTCTTTGTTGAATTTCATCGGAATGATTGCAGACCATTTCTCCAGTCTATCCAGGTTGTTCTGGATCCTAGCCCTGCCTTCCAGGGTGTCTGCAAATCCAGCCAACTTGGTGTCATCCACAAATTGAATTGTGCACTTGATCCCATTATCCAAATGATTATTGAAGATATTAAACAATACTGAAACCAGGGCAGACCCCTGGTAAACTCCACTTGATACCACCTCCAAACAGACCTTAGGCCAGTGGTGACTACTTTTTGAGCATGAAGGTCCAACCATCTATTATGGACCAATGCATTCATGTTACAGTGGAAAGTACTTACAGCACTTTTGTCTAGTTTATATTTCCTTAGTTTAATGAGTGTCATGGGAGACGATGTCAAAAGCCTCGCTAAAGTCAAGGTATATCGTCTACTACTCTCCCCTTATCCACCAAGCGTGTCACCTTATCATAGAAGGAAGTCAGCTTGGCCAGGCATGACTTGCTAGTAATGAATCTGTGCTGGCTGTTCCTGATCACTTTGTTCTCCTTTAGGTTCTTCACAATATATTCTTTGAGGACCTGCTGTATGATCTTTTCAGGTATTGAAGTTAGGCGGACTCATCTGTAATTCCTCAGATCCAACCTTCTTCTTCCCTTTCCTAAAGAAAGGCATTATATTTGCTCTTTTCCACTCATCCAGGACTGCACCTGACCTCCACAAGTTCTCAAAGACAGTAGTGAATGACACTATAATTACCTGTAGCCAATTCCTTCAGTGCCCTAGGGTGCTTCCCATCCAGCCCTGCCAACTTGAAAGCATCTAGCTTTTCTAAGTAATTCCTACCCTGTTCTGCAGTCACTCTAAGCTGTTTGTCTGCTTCCTTATCTTTGCCGCCATCAGCACTCATCATCTGATAGCTACCCCTATTTGTGGAGACTGAAGTAAAAAAGCTATTAAATATTCCAGCCTTCCCTGAATCATCCATAACTAGATTACATTCAGTGTTCGGTAAGGGACTTAATGTTTCTTCGGTCTTACTCCTACTTTTGACACACTTGTAGAATCCTGTTTATTGCCTCTTATGGCCCTTGCCATTTTAATCTCAAATTGTGCCTTGGCCTTCCTGATTTTTCTCCTCTTACACCCTTGGAATAACAAGTGACTACGCTGTTCCTCATGACTTAGCCAAAATTTAGCTATGTGCAATGGGGTGAAGAAAAATAAATATCTCTTTTGAGACGGAGACTTTCTTTGTTTCAAACTGGTTCTCAAGAGAAATTAAAATTGTCTTATTTTCCTTATGATCAGCACCACACTCAAATGCTTCTATCTGAAAACTGGGCACTAGTCTGTGTCTCTGACAGAAAGCCCAATAATAAAAATTTTGCTGACTATTCTGCTGCTGTTGCAATCTGGTTTTCTATCTAGATGAAAGCTAGTTGTCTTCTTAATATATCAAGAAAAACAACTAATTTCAGTGAATCGCAGACAGACTGATTTTTTTTTTTTTTTTCAGCCTTACTGTGTAGCACTGAACCACTGGTTTTATGTCTTTTGACTATGACCATGTTTTTAATGTTGCAGCATGGTACATTTTTCTTCAAGAAAATAATTAAAGAGATTCACTACAAATAAAAATAAATACAATAAAAAATAAATGCAAAGTAGTATCTCCAGTCATGTAAAGCATTGGGATTTTCTCAGTTCTCTCTCGTAGTCTCCTTCTCTTTGTCCAAGTCCAGAGCAGATAGTAGCCAGGTAGCCAAAACCTGAGAACTCTTCAGTGTTCGAAGATAGCAAGAGACCCTTCTTAATGGGGTGGGGTTGATGCTTTGTTTTAACTCGGAGGGAGGGGACTGAGCAAGAAGAGGCTTGACTCTGTGTAAACTCTCTTTAGGCTATCGAGCCAGTGGAAGTATACTGGAAGTGCAACCTGGCCAATCCCCACACAAGTCACTGTCTGGGTAATGGTGAGATCATGATCAGTTCCCTAGGCGAACCATCTGGCAACGGAAAAGGTATTTATTTCCATAATCATTCAGGGGATGGCATCTTTGCTGCAGAAATAACAGGCTACCAGAGTTCAAGCTAAAAACTAAGCTTTGTAAGAAGTTCCCAGTTCTTTTGTGCAGGTAGCCAGCTTTGCTGTACTGAATCATACAATAGATACTTGGCCGAGGGAGTAAATAGGTCAAACATCACAGGTACTTTGAAAACCCATGCCAAATGCCAATATGATTCAAACCTGATTTGGAGGACCTGCTTCTGGGCTACAGGACAATTAGATTCTATGGAGGTTCAGTCCTTGAGCCTTTAGATTCTAAGCAGCTGCATGTGTTTGTGAAGTAGGCAGCTGCCCTCATGATCCATCAATACAGCTTACTTAACCCTATTTCAAATATATCAACTTGTGCTGACTTTTTACTGGCGAGGTAGACTTGAAGGGCTCTGATACCCATCTTTTGTCTCCATAAAATGTTCCATGTCTTATTGTGTGGAAGAGAGAAACTTCCTCATTTGGCACTTCCAGCTGGCAATGTTTCCAAAGTTCATGTTTAAAGCCCTTGTGGGAGGCTAACAAACAGAGCATTACTACTTTAAAACTCATTCCTTAATATCCAAGCAATCGTTTGTCAGTTGTATGTGAATGGCTGTGACCCGTGCTCCCTTTCACACTGGGGGTGTCTTTCGGATTGTAGGCGGTTGTAAAGACGTATCGTTTCACGTTTGTTTTAAGTACAAAGATGAAAAGAGTGGGTGTGAAACCTTCAGGACCTGCTTTAAGGCAGCTTTGAAAGAGTCTTGCAGGTCTTATTGGTTTACAATAACAACACTATTGGGCCAAACTGGGAACTCAGCAAATAGATTAAAAAAGCTGGAAAGGGCAAGGCAGGTTTCTTTTCCAGATCAATGCTTCAGTTCCCCTTTTTCCAGAAAGGCAATGCCAGCATGCCTGGGAAATCAATCTTAATGCAGCTAATCAGTGTCAGTAGTCCTACAGTATAAAGGCATATCAATTGGTGGTATGGGTGGCTTGTTAGGTGGATATTTATTTGGCTAAGAAATTCAGCATTGGAACTTAGGGAGGGGAGGTGTTTTAGCTTGACTTTTATGCTGAGTAATCCTGCTTGCTGTTAAAATGCCAATAATCATGCTTACAGTAACGGGCACAAAAACCTATCCCCTTCCAAAAACATTCTCCACCCTTGTGTAGGTGTAGCAGGCTATGGATTACTTTTAGAAGAGTTCCTTTTTATTTCTTTTGTTCCTATTTATATCATTACTCGTGTGATCATGTTCAAGCTGTTAACTTGAATGATTCTCTTATAAAATATGTGTGTATGTTTATTGCATTAGGTGGCTTTATTTTGCTGGATGGAAAGACCTTTGAAGTGAAGGGAAATTGGGAGAAAGGGAACAAGATACCTGCCCTTGGCTACGACTTCTGGTACCAGCCACGGCACAACGTCCTGATGAGCACTGAATGGGGAGTTCCAAAGTACATTGCAGATGGGTTTAACCCAGCAGATCTGACGAAAGGTGAGAGAACATTAATTTAAACACTCTGGGGAAAACCCTGACCAGGATTGTGACCAGTGGCACCTCTATAGATAGTGAAAACTGCTGACCTCAGGAAGTGTGTAGGCAAAAAAGACCTGTAAGCACTGTCTGCTGGACCTTTTTACAGAAGCTACTAAAGATTATACTGAGTGGCTTACACCAAGCCAGGCATGCTCACCTACCCTGGTCATTCTTCACATAGTGTAAGCTCTTGACTCTGGTGTTCAACCTCAAGTTTTCCAGGTATATTTTAAAAGTGTACTCTGTTTTTGAAAGTCAGCTGTGAGGAGGAGAAAGGGGCACCTCAGTTTAGGTTCTCCTCCCTTCCTCTCAGAAGGTTATTGTGCTTCTCCTGATCGCATTGAAGATCAATGTTTGCATGAATGGAATGTCAGAGACTGCTCATACTGCTTGAGTGTATTTTGTTTGGGTGTGAAGACCTGAAGCCTCAGTGGATGGACACTCTGTCCTCCAGGCTCCCACCAAACATGGTCTTCCATGTCTTCTACTGTATGGTGGCCATGGAGACATGATACAGAGAACCCCACAATCTGATGCTTGATGCCTCGCCCACAAAGAGTTTTGAAATGAGTAGAGATTCTTTTGTTAGGAGCAAAACCCCACATGCTGTCCTATAAAACACTTGGAAGCCCTCACCTATAATTGTATGCAGTTGCACTAATTTTCCCTGCCAGAGATATTCAGATAGCTGCTGCACACCTGGAAATGATGATTCTCCAAAGTTAAAGGCAACTCTTCTGATGTCATGTTTGTATGACTTGATTCCTCAGGGCGCTATGGCCGCTACATTAATGTGTGGGACTGGACTACTCATGCTTTCATACAAGCAATTGATTTGGGGGAGGATTCCATCCCACTGGAAATCAGATTCCTCCACAATCCTGACGCTGCAGAGGGATATGTCGGGTGTGCCCTGAGCAGTGCGATCCACCGTTTCTACAAGACTGAGGTAAGGACTTTGGCAGGAGGCAAGGCTCAAGTGGGACCCTGTTTCAGGGAGGCTCCAGGTCACTGAGAGGGCAGCTGATTTCAGTTAGAAAGAGCCGTCAACCAAAACTCTTCTAATGAGGCATTAAGTTTAGCAAAGTGGAGAGGCTGTATGAAACCACCACCCTCCCAGGCACGGAGGTGGACTAGGAGGTCCTGCTCTTTCTCAAAGCAGGGCAAATAATTCAGTGCTAGTTAGTTATGTTAGGAGCTCCCACAAGCTTTTAATATTCTGTCTGCAGAGTTTTACCCTTGTGAGGCAATGAGATTCTGGGAAGTGTGCAGTAATCAGCGAATCCTAGATCTGCAGTGCTGAGACTCCAACAGGAGCCAGCATTTGCATGTAAACCAATGTGTCTGCAACTTCCACCTGCTTTTAAAAGGAATTGTTTGAATCTTGAATAGGTGAAAGTTCTTTCCAGGAAATTAGTTGTGAGAGCAAGTAAGCTGAGAGAGATTCATTTGTATCTTATAGCAGATCTAGAAAATGACAGAATTGTCACCAAGAAGCAAAACCCAACTTCAGGTTGATGGTTTTGTTAGTAAAAAACATTTTGCTTAACTGACTTTTCAGATAACAACTCTACTGTAATTTGCTAGATGCTGTTACAATAAAGTAATTGGCACTGTGGGTCCTACATTTTTCCCCAGCCATGTTCTTTCTGGCATGAACTAAAGGCTTCTGTAAAGGACAAAAATGACCCACTTCTGTGGAAAGAGCCAGCCTAGCCTGGCATCATGTATTTTGCCCCTCCTCCCTTGAACTCTTTATTTGGGTATCTTTTGGAGCTATTGTAGGTGTGCTGTTGTTGACGTCCAACAGACAAGTGCTCTATATGTTAGATAGTAAGTGACCAGGCAGAATACATGTATTCTGGAGCCTGGTCACTTACTGATGCTTCGTCGCCATTGTTAATGCGTATCTGTAGTACTTGTGTGTTGCCTTTATATGGGCTAAGTTAAGCATATGCTCTTGTATGCTTACCCTGCTGCTATCAAGCATAACTGAGCTTCTGTTGACTGACTAAAAGGAGCACGGGTGATATGTACAGTTTTGTTCCCCTGCAGAAAGGAACCTGGGCAGCTGAGAAGGTGATCCAAGTTCCCAACAAGAAGGTGGAGGGGTGGCTTCTGCCTGAGATGCCAGGTGAGTGGAGGAGGGCTCAAGATTTGCTTCTTAAACATCCTCAGCAGCAATATAGATCCCTGACCATGAAATACTTACCATACCAAAGACATGGCGATGGGTTATCAGTACTGCCAGTGTCTGGGTGCATGCTCCAAAAGAAGCAGGTGCCCTTCTGAAGAGGAGGTTGCACAGACTTGCCATTCACAGTCTTTCAAACTGCCAGCATGCATTATCATTTGGAGTCTTTTTGGCTTGGCTTGATTGGGGTAGCAACGAAGCTGACCAGTGGCTTTCCATTTTTCTACAGTGCCCTTCTGACTGTAAGCTGTATCAGCCTGTTAACATCCTCTTTCCCCCCACAAATAGCAGTCATTGATGTGAAGGTTTATGAATTGGTGATTGCTAAATGATTGTATTTCAGGAAAGTCTTCTCCAAGGAACCTGAGAGCCTCTCAGCTAAAATGCTAGTCATCAAGATCCTACTCTCAGAGAAGGATTATGTTTAGATTCACCAGTGTGTACCTCTGCCTTTGGCCCATTTGGAGTATATTCTAAACTGTCACCAGTTGCTAGTTGGGAATACCCTAAGTTAGAGCCAAGGATTTTTGTGGGTGATTTATTGGACAAACTGCATGGTTGGGGTAAAGTTGGTGAAGCTTTCAAATGCAAGGCATTCTTTATCAGGCATGAGGACAGAAGCATAACTTCCCTCAGCCAAAGCATAGCTTCTGCTAAATGGAAGCCAAATGGGCTATTCTTCTGATCCTCTCTGCAGAAAATCATGTTTGGTCCCTTCTTCCAAGTTGGCTCTCTAGAACTTGGTGGTGGTATCTGCTGTGGAAGGAACTCCTGTAGGCCCGGCTTTCAGCAAGAACTAAATGTGGTTACGGAAGGTGGTACTGAATGAAATCACAGTAATCATCTGGGACCAAAAACCAGGTTCAGATGGGGATAGAGTGATAGCAGCAGTACAGCTCACACTTATTTTTGGTGGGGCCTGGATCTAAGGTCTTGCCTTGATGCTCTGTCTGGTGTACTAACAGTCATGAATCTGTGGCTGTTTGGACCTTGTTTGCTGTTGCTGCTGTTGGCTGTATATTTGCTGTGTATTTCTTGCCTCCTCTGCTGAATGTTCTCTTTTTTTAAGGTCTCATTACTGACATCCTCATCTCCCTGGATGATAGATTCCTGTATTTCAACAACTGGATCCATGGAGACCTTCGTCAGTATGATATCTCCAACACCAGGAAGCCCAAATTGGTTGGACAGGTGAGGCAAGTTGCTGTGGTTGGGTACACTACCTCTGTCTCCTCTTTAGAAAGGGAAAAGGACAAGTTTCACTCTCCATGTAAATACCTTGGCTGCCTGGCCATGTATCTTCTATGCCTGGAGTCCTTGCTCCCTTGGTGACAACAGACCCTTGCCTACAGGTGTTTTTGGGAGGCAGTATCATCAGAGGTGGGCCCGTCACTGTGTTGGAAGACCCAGAGCTGCAGTGTCCGCCAGAGCCATTTGTGATCAAGGTGAGCAACATTGGCTGCTTTCTCCACCAGAAGCATCACATCTTAGTACTGTTTTGCTAATTCCTTACTTCGTTGTGTCTTGCGGGCCTAGATTGTACCTGAAGGTGTGTCTTGCCTGAGCTGGCTTAACATAGCTTGGGTAGAAGATGCTGCAGCAGAGGTTTCAGACAAGCCAGCTGCCTGAGGGGGTCCCCAGAGGCTTGTGTGAGCCTTTTGGAAGCCTGCACCCCTACGTTCTCACTGCTGTTGAGACAGAGTTGGCAACATGGATGCTAGCTTAGGTGGGAGTATGTGTCCTGCAGCCACAACTCTCCACAGCAGCACAGCCATGCTCTTAGTAGCTGTCTTATGCCAGTATATGTCCCCTGTATAAATGCCTGCTTCTGCCAGTTTTCTGGAAGAAAAAGTCCCCTCCAAGGACAGAATGATTTTTTACCTTAGTAAAGATTGAAGGATTGGGGCCTTTCTGACTTAACCCAGTTTCCACAGCCATACAAAACCCATCTCTCATACCCTTGAGCTTAGATTTAGGCACGCAGTGAGTCTCTCTTTTGAAATGGTTACCAGCTCAAATGAAGAGGTTTTCAATGGTTTTCTATCCAGGAAGGCAAACTCCTGTCTGCAGGAAGTTGATCCTGCTGGACTTCTCTGCCTCACCCTCCTGTTGCATTCTTCTTCCAAAGTGAGAACACTGGCAGCTTGTTACCTTGTTCCCATTGTACCTCCAGGGGAAGAAGGTCGCAGGTGGACCTCAGATGATCCAGCTGAGCTTGGATGGCACGAGACTGTACGTAACCACTTCCCTTTACAGTGGATGGGACAAGCAGTTCTACCCAGACCTTATCAGGTAAGAAATGTTTACAGGTAGGCGACCCCAGGGGCAAGAGCCTGTTTCCAAGAGCTGCTTCTTAGAAGTAGGTGATGCTTATGTCATATTGTAGAGAGCCTAGGTGTTTCTTTTCAGGAAATTCTTTTAATAACTTAGTAGTTTAATACGTTCTTTTAATCTGAGAAGGGCTGGGGGAGTGGGGAGTTGACAGAATTCATGCAGCACTACCATTATGGAAGATGACCTAGTTTGCTGGAAACTATATAGCTCCAAAAGTACCTTCACAGACTGTCAGGAGTGTTGGTTATAGCTGTGTTGGTCTAAAGACAGAGGCAGACAAGGTTCTTTGGGTAAAACTGATATCTTTTATTAGACCAAATAAAATAGTTGGAAACATTCTTCTTTGCAAGCTTTCAGGTACAAACACCCTTCTTCAGGCAGAGGAAGTGTCTTCACAGACTGCATCTATGACAGATTTTTTGTTTACAAAGAGCAGACAGTAATCTTCCGCATGACCGCATGGGGGCAGATTACAGCCCATCACAAAGTAGTCAAATATAAGAAACTTCTCTTATGCATTGGCAATTCTAGGCCAGGTTTTTCAATGAACCACTGTAATTTGCCTTCGAGTGACCCTCAGGTCCCTGCAAGACCATTCAGGGTAATGAAAGCCTCACTGATGATGTCTGTTCTCCCTACTGGAAAGTGGGCTCCAGACTGAGTGAAAGGCCAGGACTCCAAATCTAAGCAGAAGCAAGTGCTGATGTACACACACACAGGAGTTAGGACTCATCTTTGCTCTTGAGAAGACTTCTTGCTAAAACAAAACTTCTGGGCCTTAGTCTGGAAGAGAAGAGCCAGGGTAAGGAATCTCTTAAAATAAGATGTGACTTTAATTTTTCCCACCACCTGCTTTCTTGTCCCTCTCTAGGGAAGGCTCTGTTATACTGCAGGTTAACGTGGACACTGTGAGAGGGGGCCTGACAGTGAATGAAGATTTCCTAGTGGACTTTGGGAAGGAGCCCCATGGGCCTGCCCTCGCTCATGAGATGCGCTACCCGGGTGGAGACTGCACTTCTGATATCTGGGTCTAATCCTGCTCTTTTGATATCCACCCCCTTCCTCCCCACCCACCACCTCTGTCTCTCATTTTCTCGTATTTAGCATAGATATGCAAAAGGGCATAGATGGACGTAATCAGCTGAGGTTCAGTCCATCTGTCAATCTGATGCTGAGCCTCAGAAGCTCTATCCCTCACACGATACTCTGGCTGAAGCAGCCAGACGAGTCTCTCTGAACCATGAGGCATAATGCCTTGCTTATTTCTCTACCCCTTCCTATTCAAGAGGGGTCCTGTGTATTCACTAATGGCCACAATCACTAGGGAACATAGTTAGATGTTAGGGGGAAGTTGTGCTGATGTCTCCACCAAAGGATTTTAGCAGCTGGTTTCATGTTAGTCTCTCTGAAGTGTTATTACAGGTACCTTAGCATCTTGCTGACCTTGCTTATCTGGCTTAGCACTGAATTCTTTTGTGCCTCCATCTCATAGTCCAGCAATAAGGAACCCATAACCTGCCAGCCCAGGGACATAGCCAGGATCAAATACAATCAGCCACTGAGGCAGTGCAGAGGACCAGCTCCTCAAGATGAACTGATTTAGTTACTCCTTTTTAATTTTGTACAAAAAACTGGTGGAAGGTTGTGGGTTTATCTCTGCAGTAAATTTTAATCATTCTACAGTTAGGTGTTGTTGATATTTGAAAAGTAAAACAGATGAAGGTAGGATGTGGATTGAAGTGGAGTAGCTGTTCTTTATAACTCCATGTCTGTGTACCCATCTCCTGCAAAAAGAGTGCCTTGATCCAAAGCTTATCCTACCCATGCATTGGTCAGTGCTTTATTGCACGATGCAGTGTGAGCTGGGCTTGCCCATGTTCACAAAGCAGGGAGCTGTGTCCCAAAGCTGGATTGGATTTCCTCTGTGTGCAGCCCTGCTTTAAAAAAGACAAATAATAAAGTTGTTATTTGCACACACTAGAGCTTCCTGTGTTGACTTTTGCTAATTCTTCTGCATCTCAGAGAGCGTTCAGTGTAAGACACATTTGTGTATGTCTGAAAGTCGCTGCCACTGTGCCTGGAAGCCCTGGAGGGGCAGGTGTTTTGCAAGCCCCTGTTGCTCTTTCTGAACCCAGATGATGGAAGGTGTCTGCTCCTAAAGACCAAACTTTACATGAATTATTGCAGTTGAGCCTCTAAGGCCTTGTTTGCACTTAGCTGGTTCTGTTACTAGGCCTTGTGGGACAGACTGTAGCTGCCAGACTGCATCCATAGCCACTCAACTTTTGGTAACAGAGCATCTCCACTGAATCATAGCCAGTACTCAGAGGGTTCTTCTTGACTTGGATGAGTTTGAGTTTTAGCTCTGTAACATAGCCTCTACCACATGTTATCTGATCATGCTGATGCCAAGAGGGAGCTGGAACTCACCTTAACCCGCTAGCACATGCTAAAGTTGTGTATAGACAAGGCAATGAATCTAAGAACGTGTTTGGCTAACAGTTTCCGTATCCACTCCAGAAACCTTAGGTAAGCCCTGTTCTATAAGATAGTAAATATTGTCTCTGGGTTTATAGAGATTAAACTCTTCATCTAAATAGGATGTAGCTGACAGATTTCCAGCTCTTCCTGCCCTTTGTCATTGATCTCGTGAGCCAAGCTACGAACCTCCCCACAAAGTCTTCCACACCCTCTTCCTTTTGCATCCACTTCACCAACATTCACACTGAATGAGGATGCACTCTGCAACACATGGTTTGCAATGTGTATTTTTGTTTCTTAGCTGGGTCCCATTTCCCCAAGCCCTCCTGGCAGGGTGACGATTTGCATTTGCCAAGGATGATTTTTCAATGCCAGGATTTTTTGTTTCTGTGGAAAGATAAACTAATTGAACCTATAAACAAACCTCAGCTGTGACTGGCTTGTTCCCTCAGGCTCAAGTATGTGATCTTCTTCCCTCAGCTGTGATGCAGCTATAATGGAAGGAAAACATTTCAGGGAGTGAAAGCTAAACATTGGCCTCGTGACATCTACACCTAGAGTAAACACAGAACCATGTCTTTTGATCAATGGCATTTTCAGGGATAGGAAATATTAAAGCCTTGTGGCTGGTCCTTCACTGAAGCAAATATGCTGCTTACCATTTAAATGCCAGCATTTGCCACTCACTTCTATAAAGCCCTATTCTAACTGTGGGGTAAATAGCCCTATCTCAGAACACCTCTGGTAAATAATATTCTGCCGTTGGCAAATGGTAACGTATGGGCCTGTCGCTTGCTACAATGGAATACTTCCTGATGTTGCTTTTTATAGCCTCTGTGGGGTAGTTGTTTCTTTACTGTAAATTACAGCAGCTGTTCACACTCAAATTTCTATTTCCCCTGGAGGCCTGGCAGGAGTGACTGATCCACTCATCATTGTCAAGAGGGAACCACTTCCTTTTCTGCCTGTAGAAGTATGCATGTCTTAGAAGGCAGGGAGGAAACACTGTTATTTCTATTATTGGTAGTGCTAAACAGCCCCAATCCTGGAGCAGGGGCTCAGTTATATGAAGTTCTGTGCAGATGCAGAGCAGAGGTGGTTCCTGCCTAACAGAGTTTACAATTAAGTACAAGATGGACAACAGGTGCCCATAATAAAGGGGGAATGCAAAGAAACCAGACAACGCTGGTCAGGAAGGCAGTGGTCGCAGCACACTGGCTGGCCAACCAGGGTCAAACTTGGATATCTTGACCAAAAAGGAATTTAAAGGGGCACAATGAACTTTTTCACAAGGAGCTCTGCCCATGTGCACCTGGCAGCATAGGAGGAAGCCTGGAGATGCTTGTTCCAGAAGTTCGCAAGTAGGTCATCAGCATTACTGGCAGAACAGTGTAACACTTCAACGGTGAACAAAATGAAATTAAAGAAAGACAAAATGCAAAGTAGTTGCATTTTCTTTCCAGTTGCACAAATCCAGAATGGGGGATTATTGGTCCAGCAGCAGCATTGGCAAGGAGCAGTGTCTCAAAAATAGCACATACAGTTTTGGAGCTGCATCAACAGAAGAATTCTGTGAAGACAAATGAACTGATAGTACCATCCTAATCAGCACTGGTTAGGCTTCAGCTAGAATACTGTGTCCAGTTTTAGACACTGCATTTTAAAAGAATATAGAGAAACTGGAGAGGATCCAAAATAAGCAATGAGGATGATAAATGTGTTGGAAAAACTGCCATAAAGAAGATGGAGAACAGTTGTTCTTTCTTGTCGCAGAGGGTAGGACATAAATCAGTGGGCTTAAACTACAGCAAACCAGATTTAGATCAGATATCAGGAAAAACAACTTAGCTGCAAAAACATCAGGACAGTAGAACAAACTGCCTAGGGAGGTTGCAGAATCTTCTTCATTGGGGGATTCCAAAGAGAGCTGGGTTAGCATCTATCTGGGATGATTTAGGAACACTGAATCTTGCATTTATGCAGGGGATTGAACAAGAGACTCCATGAGGCCCCTTCCAACTTTATGATTCTATGATTTGCATTTGTGGAAGGATGCAGAGAGAAGGGTGATGTGGGCAAAGGAACAAGCCAGAATCAGCAATCTTAGCAGCTGTATTTGAACGGAATTAAGTATGGGGCAAAGTGGGATTTACTCAAGAAATTAGATATACTCAAGAAACAGATGTTGCAGTAGCTGAGATGCAGGATGACGGTGGTCTGGATGGACATTTTAGTGATGTGGACGGAGAGAAAAGGTGCTCTGCAGGAAAAATCAGCAAGATTTAGATACAACCTGGATCTAAAAAGTAGGTTTAAAAGCAATGCTTCCATGGGCCCAAGTGAAGACTGATACTAGTCTTCGGTCAGTCGGTCTTAAGAGATAGGCGAGCGCCGTTCCGAAGGGACGGGCGATGGCCTCCGTTGCCCTCAGCCGATTGAAAGGGAGTCGGGTTCAGATCCCCGAATCCGGAGTGGCGGAGACGGGCGCTGCGAGGCGTCCAGTGCGGTAACGCAACCGATCCCGGAGAAGCTGGCGGGAGCCCCGGGGAGAGTTCTCTTTTCTTTGTGAAGGGCAGAGTGCCCTGGAATGGGTTCGCCCCGAGAGAGGGGCCCGAGCCTTGGAAAGCGTCGTGGTTCCGGCGGCGTCCGGTGAGCTCTCGCTGGTCCTTGAAAATCCGGGGGAGAAGGTGTAAATCTCGCGCCGGGCCGTACCCATATCCGCAGCAGGTCTCCAAGGTGAACAGCCTCTGGCATGTTAGAACAATGTAGGTAAGGGAAGTCGGCAAGCCAGATCCGTAACTTCGGGATAAGGATTGGCTCTAAGGGCTGGGTCGGTCGGGCTGGGGTGCAAAGTGGGGCTGGGGGTGGCGGCGACTCTGGACGCGAGCCGGGCCCTTCCTGTGGATCACCCCATACTAGTCACAGTGACTGAGAGACATGGGATGGCACAGGAGCAGGAGAGGGGCAGTGGTCTTTTTTGGCCTGATTGCTGCATGACATCCACATGGGGAGGTTTCATCAGCATAGAAATAGAAGATGAAGTTGTGTTTGCAAATCGGATCACCCAGAGAGGAAAAAGGCCGGAAAACCAAAACCAGAGCTTTGAGGAGCCTTAACCTTGTGGAAGCTGGTGAGTGAAGAAGACAGTGTTCTTTAGCTGCCAGCCCAAAAAGTAACACGGCAGTGTTGCTCTTGCACATGCGTGCTTTGGCTAAATCATTCCCAGGTTGAAGGTCCTGTTGGATGGCATTTTTTATGCTATTTCAAGCAACCCACCCACAGCACAGGACAGCCTGTGTTATTCACACCTCAAGATAGGGTTATGTGGAATAATCAAACGCAGTCCAAGGTGATGCAGTTTCTTGTAGTTAACATTCAACTGATGCATTTAGGGGACAATTACAAGATTTCTTGGACTGACATCAGTAATATCCAAGCCACAAATCCATAAGCAGGTGTGATCTCCTAGAGAGCACAGCTGTTTAACCTGAAGCTGTGTTGGGTTTTTTGAGGAACTCTTCTACTGGGGGTGTTTGCAGAAAACATCTGTGGGTTTAACATTCGCTGTTAGCCATCTCCTGGCGTTAGAAAGCAGTGTGCCAGAGAGTTGTTGCAGCTGATATGATTTCACTTGGCTTCAGGAAGCTAGAGCCTGTTTGCAAAGATTAATAGACAATCTTCTGGGTTTGGATGTCTCAACAGAGACTGACTTGCTGGCAGAGAGATTGTCTGCACAGGTTGAATCTTAAATTGCTGGACTCCTAGTAGTGGCTACCTAGGACAATGGAGGAAGCACCTTCTTATTTGTCAGGATGTGGCCAAAAGCTTCTGGCTGTAACAGCAGCTGCAGCAGGCAAGCAGTCACTTGAATTCAAGAACTGATGGCCTATCCCTTCCATTCAGATTATGAAGTTGGTGGCTGGGATGGTTACTTCCACTCAGTACTCTCTTTAGATCAGAATGGCTGCTCCCCTTTGGACATAATCGGCATCACCCAGTGGGATCTGACTAGGTTGCCTTTAGCCAAATGAAGAAACTCACCCCTGCAATCATTTCAGGTTCAGAAAGTCTACTGATCCATAAATACACATAGTGGTAAGTTGGTGGATGATCTGAGACACTGGAAGTCACAGGTTAGTCCACAGACACCACTTCGCTCATCCTCCAAAAGTTTGGACTGGAAAATAATCTAAAAAGATAGGAACATAAAACTAGAAGAGACCTCCCAAACTGAGTTCAGTCCTCTGCCATAGCAGCCCACCTGTCATTCAGTCCCTTTCATAAGCTTATTTTAAAAGCCTGTTATGTCGAAAATGTGAAAAGCCTACAAAAAGCTGGAAATGAAGTCTTAAGAAAACCAGTTGCATAGTCATCAGCCACTGAGAAAGAGGAGCGCTTCCTGTTCTAGCAGCAGATGTGTAGAACTTCCCTTTTTGGGTTTCAGTACTCAGTGGCTCAGCTTTGAACAGTATGTTTGACACAGAGGAGGTTAGAATTTAACTCTGTCGAAACAAAAAACCTCCCCCCTCACAAAATCATGGATTTGGGGTTCAATTTTAATATACTCGGTCAACATGGCCCTGTGTTTCTGCCTCTCAAATGGCCCAAAAGCACGAGACTCAGTTTTTCCCATCCAGGTATTTGGTGTCCTTTCTTTCCTCTCCTTAGGGCATTAGCAATGCAGAGGCTATGAAAAGAAGCACTAAAGGAAGACATCTCACAGCCTTTCACATTTTTGGCACAAGGCATTTTTCTCTTTCTCATTTTAGGTCTCTTTCAAACCATGCAACCCAAGTTGGGGTCCCAGCAGATTTCCGTGGCTTCTCAGAAACCTGAACTCTGCCCTTCTCTGAAGCTATACAGGAGCCTGTAGCATATGGAAAACACCCAAGCTGAATTGTTATATCCCTGGGGTTGCACTAATTTAATAGCCCAACCTGGGCGTTACACCTGCAGGCAGCCAACAGAAAGAAGGATGAAAGAAGGAGCCTTAAATCAGTAGCATCATGGAGTCAGGATCGGTGAGCCGAATCTTGAAGGCCTGCCTTGAGCACAGAGAAGTGGGCGAATGGACAGGCACATCAGGGATTTGGATCAGGACTTTTCCTAAGCTTCCCAAGACAGCAAGCATGGGGACTCTTGGGGTCCGTTGCAGCCAGCAGTTCCCTGCTCCCTGTCCCCATCTCCTGGGTTTCCCCCGCTGGCCCAGGTGCTCCAGCCAGTGGCCGCACCTAGACTCCTGGTGGCCCCAGGTGAACTTTTAGTATTGGGCCCCCCTTCACCAGAGATAATGACAATAATTATCAGACAACGGGAAACAATTACCATTTTGGGGCTCCCTTTCTGTGTGGGCCCCGGGTGCCCACTCGGTTCGTCCATGCCTACATCCTACTCAGGCTTCAGCTACATGGAGTAGCTACGTGGGGTGCCAGGCTGGGCTGGGCATGGGTGGCACTGGTGGACCTGTTTCCAGCTAGTAGGGAGCACCTGGGGGACCGGACAGGGGGTAGGTGCTGGCAGGGGGTGACTGTCTCCCAGCGTCACTATCCCCAGCCCAGCTCGGCACCCTGTAGTGGTGCAGGAGCACCTTGAGCTTCCCGGGTCAGCTGGGGACACGAGCAGGAGTAGAGGCACCCAGAGGCAATCCTTGCCGGGGAGGGAGAAGGGGAGCAGGGTGGCTTGTGTGGGGGGACCCAGAGATTTAGACCTGCTGCTTCAGGGAGTCTGAAAAGTCCCTGGCAGCAGCCACATGAGGCTATCTGCCACCGGGGGGCACCAATTGCATCCCGTCATCCCTGCTCTTTCGCAAATCCTAGATCCACCCTTGCCCCTCCCTGTCTCCCTTGCATGTCCTTTCCCCTCTATTGAGACCCAGCGCCTCCCCAGCCAGGCTCCAGGGTACCCCCTACCCCCTCACTTCTGCCCAGTTTTGGGGGTAGAGGAGGGGCTTTGAGGAGCCCTGGGACCATGAGACTTGTGCACATGCAGCAGGGCAGTGGTACCCAGTGGTTAAAGCACCCCCCCCATCCCTGTCAGTTGCATGCCCCCCGGCTCCCCCTCCGCTCCCAGCCCTCAGCCGCTTGTTACCAGGCAGACACCAAAACATGCCTCACCAATGACAAAGCAGAGCCAGCTTGTATCCGGGTAGAAAACCCAGCAGCGGCCAATTACATTAAAGAAAAACAAAGTATCCGGGCAGATCAGCAGCATGGGAGCCAATCAGAAAAAAAAACAACCCCAGCGACAGGGACTTTCCAGCCCCCCCTCCCCCCCTTGCTGCAAGTCTAGGTGGTTGCAAGGTACTTTCTTCTTCTGTTTTGCAGTTGCAAGTGGCACGTGCATATATGGGGGGGTGGTTATTTTTGCTCCCCCTTGGTGCAAAGGGGAAAAGCAGCCCACGTTGGAGGGAAGAAGCCAGGGCTTAAATATGTTGAACTTGGGCTCTCTCAAAGCTGGGCAGGAAACCTGGGACTGAAAGGAGAGGTTTGCAGTGGACCCAGAGCCTGGCAAGCCTGGCTGGGCGGTGCATGCTCTTTCCCAGGCACCCTCTGAGTCCTCTAGGCTGGCAGTTTTTTGTTTAAAAGAGCCTGAGATCTGAGAGTAGGTGAGTTTCCTTCGCTTGCTTTTTTCCCCTTCTTCCAGTCCCTTGCTTTGCAACATTGCCAGGGCAGTGGGGAAGGGCTGGGGGGAGGCACGGAGCCCTCCCAGGAACTAGTTTTGCAACAAAATAATCCTAACAGCAGCCCAGGGATCTGCTTTGCCATCCCGGGCTTAGCTAGGAGGCAGGGGCTGGCATTTGCTAAAGGCAAAGCTGTCAGAGCTTGTGACAGTGCGGCTGGGCTCAGCCCCCACCCAGCTCTGGAAGTGCACGGGTGGCAAAATAACGGGGGCGAATTGTGAGACTTTGCCCCGAAAGAGGAGGTAACTCCCCATCCCTGGGAAATGAGGATTGGCTGGTCTGTGGGCATGGAGGGGCTGCGAATCCCAGCACATTTCGATATTTAAATCTCCCTCTTCCTGCTATTTTTCCCCTCTCCCTCTTGGGCACCGGAGCCATTAATTGATTGTATTTTGGCGGCAGAAACTATTCCGGAAGAAGCCAAATAAGAAGCATATATCACAAAAGAGGCTGCCCCGAACTGGTGGTTTGCAACATGGTAGTGTTGTGGGAAGCTTTTTTGTATAGACTGATTGTTAAATTAGCAGCGATGCCTCTGGTTGCTGGCTTGTTCATGGTGTGCGGCACACGCCTGGCCTCTGCTGAATTCTCCTCTGTCACTCCAGCGTGTAAAACTTTAAGCAAAAAGCTTATTGTCTTGCTAATGTGATGTGCCTTTTTTTTTCCTGTGGAAGAAGGGGAATATGGCAAGAGTATTAAATCCTTACCAGTCTTGGAGGGGGAGTGTCAGGGGCTGAGTCAGGACTCCCAGGTTTTGGCTCTGGAAGGGACTGTTTCCACTTCTGTCATTGATATGCTGTGCGGCCTTGGGCCCATCACGTAACATAAGAATAAGTTGTTATATGGAGGGGTTTAGGTTGTAGCCATGTTGGTCTGAGGACATAGGCAGACAAGGTTCCTTGGGTGAATTTGATATCTTTTATTAGACCAACCCAAATAGTTGGAGAAAAGTTACTAAGCAAGCTTTTGGGTTCAAAAACCCTTCGTCAGGCTAAGGAAGCTTCAGCAGTCGGTGTGTGGTCTTCCTGGATGGAATGAAAAGTAAACAAGCCAGGGGCTGGGCTGGGCTGGGCTGGGCTGGGGAGTCAGTTGCCAGGCAGATTATAGTGTATCAAAAATCCAATGTCTATGTTTAGTCCCTGATCTCTAGTATCCAGGAGGCTGATGAAATGGAGCTCATAGGCTTGTCTCTGGGAAGTGTTGTGTAAATTTCCCTTGAGGATCAGGACTGAGAGATTGGAGAGAGAGTGGCCCTCCTGTGAGAAATGTGCCCCCACCGGTAATTGGGTATTTCTGTCTTTGATGGATT
>NW_005842934.1:474513-482680 GCF_000455745.1 Alligator sinensis
TACCGGTGGGGGCACATTTCTCACAGGAGGGCCACTCTCTCTCCAATCTCTCAGTCCTGATCCTCAAGGGAAACTTACACAGCACTTCCCAGAGACCAGCCTATGAGCTCCATTTCACCGACCTCCTGGATACTAGAGATCATGGACTAAACATAGACATTGGATTTTTGATACACTATAATCTGCCTGGCAACTGACTCCCCAGCCCAGCCCAGCCCAGCCCAGCCCCTGGCTTGTTTACTTTTCATTCCATCCAGGAAGAGCACACACCGACTGCTGAAGCTTCCTTAGCCTGACGAAGGGTTTTTGAACCCGAAAGCTTGCTTAATGACTTTTCTCCAACTATTTGGGTTGGTCTAATAAGATATCAAATTCACCCGAGGAACCTTGTCTGTCTTGTTATATGCATACACCAGACTTTTTTTGCTGTCATTTATTTGCTGTTGTGATCGTGCCAGATGCCACAGTGAGTGTCATGGATTCTTTGTGCTTGGGGATGTACAAACTCCTAGGTTGACACTTCAAGGTGCAGATCCCATTATGTAGTGGGTGCAGACCCTGTTGTAGGATCAGGGCCTGGAAGGAAAGTGTTGCAGGAGAAAATGAGGCTTCTGAATCTTTGGGGCCTTAATGACAGATATTGAAAGAGTCTGGGGATTAACTCAGCTGCTCTCAGATTCCAGCAAGCGCCATTGCCTTCAGCCTAACATCGGCCAGGGGCTGTGTCTGGGCAGAGCCGGACATTCACAGGAAGTACCTTGGACTTTCACAGGAGCACGGGACCAGAAGAGATCTCCTGGGCCAGCCTCTGACCATCACACGGAACTGCCTCAGGTAATCCCAGATGTAAATCTGTCAAGCTTCATGTTAGCACCAGTTAAGTTTTACTCCTACTTTTCCTGTTGGCCCCTGAACCTCCCTGCACTGCTGTTTAAAAACCAACTTGTACTTTCCAGCCTAGATTTCTCTTCCTGGTCAGCTCACACCTGTTTGTTCTTGTGCCAGCATGTTCGTCCAGATTACATACCTTTTCTTCCTTCTGGGCATTTATGGCTGGCAGCAATTACAGACAGCAATCAGACCCCTCTCTGCCTTTGCTGTGCCAGGCTAAACAAAGCACGATCTTGTGGTCTCCTCTCCCTTGTGCTGATCACCCTGGCCCCCTTCCCTTCCCCTTTGAATTCTCTTTTCCTGGATATGGCTGACACAAGTGGTACCTGGGATTCCACTAAAGGACATACCTTGCTGGATACATCCTAGGGTTGTGTTTGCCAGGTCTTGGCCACATCCTGTTCGTGCCTCCTAGTGATCAGCTAATATATACCCACCTTTCTCCTCTTTTCTCATTCCCAACAGATGAGCACCTGCTTTGTAATGCTCTGTCTGTGTTACACTTCCCACAGCAGGAGGTTCAAAACTTTTTTCCCCCTTTCCAGTGGAATTCTTCCTCCTCTTCTCTGCCTCAATTCTGCATGACCAAACAGCAGTGAGGAAGGGATGGTGACATGGGTGGATCACTCTATATGCCCCCTGTTCCCAGCACTCGTCTTCTGAAGCATCTGCTGCTTGGCACTGTCAGAGGCAGGGCGCTGGGCTAGATGGACCCAGTGTGGCTGCAGTTATGTTCTTGTAACCCTCTAGCCAGCTCCTCTTTGAGTGACTGAGAATCTCCAAGGTTCAGCACCCATGAAGATCGGATGCTTAAAGATAGATTTGGGGGACAGTGGTTAGACGCCCCAGCTTGGCAGAGTAGGTCTGTTCTCCCAGGCTTTCTAGCTGACATAGGAACATAGGGCTGAGGGGGGCTTGTGGGTCACTGAGTCCAGTCCTTGCAGTTGCAGCTGTTTTGTCCAAAGGGTCTATAAGATAGATCGTCCACTCCAACCCCTGTCATATGTCACAGCCAGAAAGCACCTAATGAGAAAAGCCCCTGCCTTGAGCAGACAGCAGGGAAGTGCGGGGGTTGACAATGGCTCAGCCCTGGAGTAGCTGGAAAAACATGCTGAGATGGTGGTGGGAATTAAATTGGTGCCTGTGCAACAGAATGTGGCAACAGGATCCCTCTGGTTGTAGCCTTCCTGAGCCTAGACCTGCTGGTCACTTTGCCGCCAAGTGTGCGAGCAAGCATCAGCAGCCAACCCCCTGGCCACATCTCAGGGCCAGCTCTTCACCAACAAGCACAAATCACATTCTTTTCCCAAGTTGTTAGTTGGATTGTGGTAGCACCCAGGAGCCCCAGAGGCCAGGCACTGTACAGACATCTATCTCACAGTACCACTCTGCAGCTGCCTCGTGAACAGTGCCTGGGTCACTCTGGGCTCCAGAATTTCACCTCCAAGCAGCGGGGCTGGTGGTGCCGAGCTTGGCTGAAGCCACCAGTGGTGGTTCTGCACCAGCTGGAAAGGGTCTGCATGGCGGCTGGCTGGGTTCTGATTGTCTTGTGTTTTCTCCCCCAGGCTCTAAACCTCATGCCATGGCGGACAACGAACTGAGTGCCAAGCTCTCTAAAAAGGGAAGTTTACCGCCTGGGAGTTCCCCGGGGGATGCCACTGAGCCCAGCACTCTTCTGCAGAAGCTGAAGAGCACCATCTCGTAAGGGCAACATTTTCCACTCTGTGGCAGGCTCCTCATTGTCCATGCACTCTGTACCAGTGTCAGCCACCAGCTTTGTAGCCTTACAGGGCTTGTCATGGTGTTGTCTATTACCTTGTACATCATTACTGTTTTCACTGCCATGGGCCTGGGAGCTCTCCATTAGAGCCCAGCACCCTGGTTGTCAGAGAGACACTGAACACCTGGCCCCAAAAAGATGCCCACCCCTTTGCAAGATAGGTATAATATGTATTGGGAGCACATGGAGGTCCCCAGCAGAGTTGGGGCTCTCCCAGAGTGTTGTGTGGACATGCAGTGCAGCTTTCAGGCTGCATAGGCAAGAGATGGGGAGAGGAAGAGCAGGCACAGTGAGGGGAGGGACTTGGTAGGGGTGTCTGGCATGAGCCATGAGCAGAATTCAGGTCTCCTGAGTCCCAGCCCAGTGCTCTACCCTGCAGGACTGCATGCCCATTTTGCACTCACTTTATATTGGTGTGAATGGCCGTGGGAGGCCCAGGGGCAGGGGGTAGGGATCAGGCCCATGGTCCAGAAATACTAGCATGCAAAAAGGATTTGCTGTGGCGCAGTTAAGGTGGCTGTGGCCATGGGTGTGTGCACAGACATCCCCCTTCCCCTTAATCCCACAGCAACAAGGAAGTGAGCACTCGGCAATATAAGACAAGCCAGGCCACTCAGCAGCACACACCCAGCTGACTCCTCTACTCCTGGGCACACACCTCAGCATCCAGCCCAGTCCATGCACTTCAACCTTATCTCTGCCCCCATTGCCTCTTCCTGCTTCATGCCCCTTTGTTACCACATCACCTCTCTGAGACCTTACCAGTAGTGAATGGTGATGTACACAGTGTCGTCTGAAGAGGGGGTTGATTTGGCAACAGAGTGACGGGCAGGAGTGTAGAGGCACAGCACAACTGTGGCATGTGGGCTGTGGGCTGGCAAGGTGCATGCCAGTGGGTGGAGCAGAGGTTATGTCCTGTGAGAGACCCGATGAAGAATGCCTTGCATTTGAAAGCTTGTCTAACTCCCAACCATGCAGTTGGTCCAATACAAGAGATCACCTACAAAAATTCTTGCCTCTTGTGTAATGCTTGGACCATTGTATCTGCAACATCATTCCTCTCCAGCACTACCACTAAATGAACTAGTAATTTAACTCCTGAGTTCACCTCTCAGCTCTGGGAAAGGGACTGGAACTGGGGTGGGCTAATTATGGCCTGCAGGCTGGATCTGACCTGCCAAGGAATTCTGTCCAGCCTGTGGCAGATCCCTCAGCCCCACCTGGCCCAGTTGCAAGGGGTAGCCTGGGCTGTGGCATGTGCAGCTGATCCTACCACCCACAGGCGCTTGGCAGGGCAGGGGTGGCATCACAGCCTAACCTTGCTCTTGTGCCCAGGCACCCTGGCCCATCTCCACCCCACATCCATGGAGACAGACCTGGGACCCCCGTGGGCAAAGTGCACTCAGCTGGGTGGATGGGATGGAGCTGTGGGCAGATAGGGAGTGGTGTTTGGGAGTGGGCGCTGTGCAAACATGCAGGTGGGAGCACTCCTGTTTCTTCCAGCAACCCACAAGCAGCCTTCCATTCCCTGGAGTTGGGATAGCAATGGGAAAGCTCCACAGTAGCCACCACTGACTGTCGTTTTGTGCTTGTATTTTCAACAGCAAATTGGTGCAGAACAAAGTCGATAGCATTCTGGTGAGTGTCTTTGGGAGCATTTGGGGGGTTGTTACTGTGCCTAAGTGCACTGGATGGTGCACTTAGTCACATTGTTGGCTCTACCATTGTTGGCTCCACATGCTGTCCTGCCTCTTCCTCTGTCCAACTGATGCTTTGATTAAGGAGAGACTTGCCTGTACTATGCCTGAGTGGGTCAGTTCAGCAGTTCTGATGCTCCCAGATGCCACCTCAAGAATTAATGAGAACCCCATGCCCTCCCCTTACTGCCCATGATGTGCTCAGCACAGCAGTGTTGTGTTAGGCTGTGTTGCATGTCGTGCTACATGTTGTGCTAGCAACAGCATAATTCCTTCCTAGTGCCTTTGGAGCTCAGTTAATGCCCTGATTCATGGATTTGTATTAACCCTGCCCATCACTGCTCCTTGCAGTGCTGTGAACTACTAATGGTCATAAAACCGTGCCAGCTAAAACCCCTCTTTTCCTAACTGAAAGCAGCAAGATATTTTACCTTCTGGCCATTTTCTCACTTCTTTCAATCTTTGACCCCTTTGTTCTTTCCACCCCTTGCTCCCCCTTAACCATGGCAAACAATAGCAAGATGTGCAGAAATTTTCGGACAACGACAAACTCTACCTGTACCTGCAGCTACCATCTGGTCCGAGCTCTGGGGAGAAAAGGTTAGTAACAGACCAAGATACCTCCTTGGGTTCAGGCTTTGGGCAGACTGGGGTTCAGTAGTCAGAGCAGTGAGATTGGGAGACAAGATCCTTGGGCACTGGTGCTGGTTCTGGGATCTGGGATTTTAATGGGGAGAGCAGAAAGCTTGGAGTTCTGTGCCTAGCTCTGTGGTGGGATGTGGCCAACTGATTAGTCAGTTGAGAATTAGGACTCTTGGCTTCAAGGCAAGGTGCTGCCATTCCTTCCCTGAGCAATTGCTGGCATTTCCCTTGATGCTGTCTCCATCTGGGTGGGCATGGCTGTAAGTCACTGAAAAATGTCCATGATCTGATAGTTGCTGCAGACAAATTTCCATCCTCCTATTTGCCTAACAGCAGCCTGCCACTGCCTTGCCCTCCTGTTGTCCTGATGCTGACACTGGCGATATCTAACTGATGCTTTCTTTAATTGCATCACCTCTGCTGACCTGATTGTTCGGGAGCAGCAGCCTGGACCTGAATTCGCTGAACACTGCAGAGCACATGCACGCATGCAACTGGATCCGGAACCACCTGGAGGAGCACACAGACACCTGCCTGCCCAAGCAGGATGTGTACGATGCATACAAGTGAGTGTGTGTCTAAGGCACAGGGCACCTCTGTGCAGGCTGTGGCTGTTGCTGCCTATTGCTGTAAGCCACCCTGATCTCACAAGCTAGGCAGGGCCTAGTTGTATCAGAGCTTGGATGGAGAGTGGACCAGGAAAGCCCAGAATGCTGTAGAAGCGGGTGGTATATTTAAGGGACAGTGCTCATTCCTCTGGGTCAGTAGTGAATCAGAGTCAGACCACAGCACTGCTAGAGAAACGAAACTCTTGAATGTCTTTGTTCTTTAAAGATGCAATGGTGCTTTCTTTTGTAGGGAGGTCTAAGACTCTGCTCTTTGGAGTCTTGTTGTCCTGAGTTTGCATAGCACCTGGCACCTGGGGTCATGCGTCAACATGAGGGCTCCCAGGGGCCACTACAGTACAGAGGTCAATAAATCCCAGACAGCTTCATGCTCCTCTCAGGATGCTCAGCCTTATTAAATTCCCCAAGACCTTCCAGCTCCATGCAAGATCTAGGCCAAGGTGGGATATGGGACTGGGATATGGGATATTGGGATATGGGACTGGTAAATCAGAAAAGCTGCCTGTGCAAGATGGGAATCCACAAGAGTACAGGAAAGGAGGAATTTAACTCAGGCTTCTGTTGTTAGGGAAGTGGTTCTCAAACTAGGAGGCCAGACCTCAAACGGGATCATAGGAGTTACAGGTGGGGTCATGAGGCCCATAGAAATCCATTGGAAGAGTTGGTCTCACATACCCAGAAGGATGGGAACCTCTACATCAGGGTGAAACCCACTCCCTGCTTACCGCGTCTTGGTCTCTGTCTCTCCCTGCAGGCGCTACTGTGATAACCTTTGCTGCCGCCCTCTGAGTGCAGCCAACTTTGGGAAGATCATTCGGGAGATCTTCCCACACATCAAAGCCAGGAGACTGGGAGGACGTGGACAATCAAAATATCCTTGAGCACTAAAGAGCTGCCCATGATGGGCTTGGAAGTAGGCCATGCAAAGGGCTGGTGTCACTTTAGCTTGGAGTGGAAAGTGCTGCCTATTTTTTAAAGGGCTTCAGAACAGAAGTGAATTGAAAAGTTCAGTTTTTTATTTGACATTCCGCTGTGTTGCTGCAATGGGTGGTCTAGCAGCTGCAGCAAGGCGGTGGGTGTCAGGGCTCCTGGGTTCTCCTCTCAGCTCTGGGAAAGGGACTGGAATCTAGTGGCTGGAGCAAGGGGCCTTATGTTAGGGTGCCTGGGTTCTTTCTTATGAACAAACAGTAGTTTGCAAAGTTCTTGGAAGTTTTCTAGCCAAAAAAAAGTCTTTGCATCTCTTGCAAGTGGCTGGAGTTTGTCTTGAAGTCCTGGCACTTACAGTCATGCAGTGACATGAGAGGCACATCATGTGACTTGACCAGCTGCCACCTCCCCTGGAAAGTTTCTAGCTCTTGTGATTACAGATAGTATTTGGAAGATGTAATTCTTGAAGGCCCCAAGAGCTGGCAGCATGGAACAGGAACTCCCAATGTACAGTTTTACAAACCTGGTCTTTGGGCTTGGGTGGGAGGGCTCTGCTCAGGAGTTTTGACCACTGGAATTTGCTGATGCTGTAGTCTGCAAAGCACTCAGGGATCCTTTAAGTAAAAGTGCTAGGGAAGCAAAAGTCTTATTATTAGTGAGGGGAGACTTGGGTTAGCACATGGGCAGGAGGAAGTGAAACAGGCAGGGAGCTGCCTGGGCTGGTGTGGAACTGAGCAGGCCACAGGCTGTGCTGCAGTAAGAGACAAGAGGGGACCTGATCCCTTATGCTAGATAGATTGGAGGTGGCAGGAGGCACCTTGTTCATGGGCGTGCAGCGACCTCTTGAGCTTCTCTTCCACTCATATCTGCTGTTGCAACGTGGTGGGTATGTTCCATCTGCCCTTAACTTGCCCACACGTATTGCTACAGCGGGATCCGGAGGAAGACAGTGGTCAGCATGCCACCTCTGCCCAGCCTGGACCTCAAAGTGACAGAGACTGTAAGTGTTCTTCTGGCATGGTTTAGTACCCGCTGAGGTGTTGGGGCTTAATGCCCATTTTATGGAAATGGGAGGTGTGGCAAGCCGGTAGGGGGTGCTCCTGCGTTGAGCCACCCACCTCACTGTGCCCGACTACCTTCCAGGCTCCGAGTGCCTCCCTGGGGGCACCTCAAATCTAGCCAACCCCCTTCTTGGAGCACACCTGCTAGCCTGGGGGAAACACTACCACCCCCCAGGTCTGGCCTGATCCTGGCACTGTGCTCCCTGGGAAACACGGGCCTAGTAGTCCTTGAGGGTACTTGACCCACTACAAGAACTTGGGGTGCTTCCCTGAGTCTGAAGCACAAGTAGTGGTCTCCCTTAGTCAGCCGAACAAAGGAGACCCCAAGACATAATCTAGGCCCCTCTCCCAATAAGTCTCCCAAGCTAGGTACAAAGGAGAACTTTATTGGTTACAAGGAGTAGGTTTGAAGTAGGGTACAGGGTAGAGCAATATCAGAGAAATCCCATAGAGCAAACCAGGGTGGCTGAGGTAGCCTTTGATCACGCATCTGAGTTACTGCAAGCCATATATCTAGTTAGATCTCAGGTAGCTTACTCACAA
>NW_005842934.1:482965-488923 GCF_000455745.1 Alligator sinensis
CCCCCCCCCAGGAATGTATCCGGCTCTGGTTACAACTCACTGTCACCTGAGAGAGGGAATGTCTGCCCTCTGCAGGGACCATGCTAACCAAATTGTCACATAGCAGAGTTTTTGGGGAGAGACAGAGGTGGCATTCTGCCACAGGAGGCTCCTCCCTAGCTTGCTCCTGCGGCCATATGGCTGAGGGCAGGCAAAACTTGGGGATATCTGAACCCCAAGCTTCCAGGCTTGGGCCTGCACGTAGGATGCCTGCCAAAAGACATTGGAAATATCTGAAGCCCCTGGTGGGGGTGGAGGATGTTTGCTGGTTGTAGGGCCACTTATGGTTTTTGACTGACTCATGGATTTGAACCTGATTTGGCTTGGCACACAAAAAATTTCTTTTAAAAAAAAAAAAAGTCCTTCAGGAGTGCTACACCCACAGATGGACAGAGCTTTGGGTACTTGCTCTGTGCTCCTAGGCTCCTGCTTGGGGAGGGGAGATGGTTCTCAGCTGATCTCTGTGGTGTAATCCTACTAGAGGAGGGGCTATGAGGTCTTATACCTGTATGGGCTGTTGACTGTGGGGGACTAGGGTGGTCCCAACTCAACCCTGTCTGACTCAAGGGAGGATAAATATTTCATCCCACACCCTTCCCTCCTCTGCCATTGGTGGCAGGGATTTGAGGGCACCTCTAGCCCCACCTTGTCTGGGCTTAGCAGTGGCACAGGGAGGCTTGCCATTGGTTGATGTGATATCACTGGATCTACCCTTGGGATGATCTCAAGCCTGGGCTAGTGTAGGCAGAAGTGGTTGGTGCAGATTGGGAGCATCCCATGAACTCAGGGGCCCACCCATGGGTTGCACATGTGTAGGCTGGGGAGCTCTGCAGGGCCTCTGACTCTGCCCCCCTCCCCACAGCAGTTGGAGCGGATGGACCTGGTGCACTCGTGCAACGATGCGGTGATGGACGCAGCCTGTGCCCTGACCTGTGACTGGGCCGAGAAGATCCTCAAGCGGTCATTCAACAACATCGTGGAGGTGGCGCAGTTCCTCATTCAGCAGCACCTCATCAGCTCGCGCTCTGCCAAGGCCGACCTTGTCATGGCCATGGTGGTCTCAGGTGGGTCCTGCTCACGGGTCCTGCCTGCTTGGGCAGGTGGGGAGACCTGTTGCTCTACCCAGGGGTCACCCTACAATCCTTCTTGATAATAATTTCAGCCAGTCATTGGCTACTGATCCCAGGTTCCCCAGCCACTGATGGGACAAAGCCCATCTAAGACCTGCCCACCTCCCATGATCTGTGAATCTTTGAGATTAACTCTTTGTCATGGAAACACACGCAGCATACTTTTGGGTCAGGTCAGCAGAAGCTTTTATTTAAAAGAAACTACAGCTGTAGGGGGGACTCCAAAGTGACATGGATCTCCCAAGCACTTGGAAGGGGTTCTCCCCCAAGAGCAAAATCAGGAGGCTTATATACTTTTTAATAGTCGCTTACAACTCACGTGATCATATAGTGAAATTAGCTAGGAAAGCAGCTATAAACATTACTTTATTACTTCTTTGCTGTAATCAGGATGGGAACTTATGGGGGAGGCGAGGTTAGTTCACAAACTTCTTTCTTGCACCTGGAAATTAGAGTTGTACATACTTTTTGCTAATTTTAAGGCCACGGTGAGCGAAGCAGTTGCAGAGGAGTTACAAAGAATAAACACTTTCCCTTATCTGTTCTACTGTACAGAGCCAGCAATTTTTCACAAAGCAGTTATGTCATCTTATAACTCAAATGATCAAAGTTTAAGGCATTTATTTTTTCTGATTCCACAGTCCCCCCTTTGAAACTATTTAGTCTCACTTTAGCCTTAAACTTCCATTCTTATGAGTTTCTTTATTTCATCATGCAGCCTTTTATGTTTTTCGACCTTGTCATGGCCATGGTGGTCTCAGGTGGGTCCTGCTCACAGGTCCTGCCTGCTTGGGCAGGTGGGGAGACCCGTTGCTCTACCCAGGGGTCACCCTACAAGCCTTCTTGATAATTATTTCAGCCAGTCATTGGCTACTGATCCCAGGTTCCCCAGCCACTGATGGGACAAAGCCCATCTAAGACCTGCCCACCTCCCATGGTCTGTGAATCTCTGAGATTAACTCTTTAATGTTTGAATCACTCTAAACGCTCCTAGGGGAAACACAGGGAAAGCACAAAGGGCACACAGGCACCATAAGAACTACATTTACTGGGTCAGACCATAGATCCATCTTGCCCAGTCTTCTGTGTCACACAGTGGCAAAGAGCAGATGCTGACCTGAAAGGGAAAGTGAACTGGGTCTGACCAGGGGTTTTTTGCACTGTTCTAATTCAGAAGCTATTGCCTTGTCTCCAGTGCTCAATACCTCCTTATGTCCCTTTCTTCCAAGAATGTGTTAAGTCCCTTTTGAACCTGGCTAAACTTTTGTTTTCTCCCTTTAAAAGACCAAGTGAGTTGGGGGGAAAAAGCTAAAACACCTATGAAAATCCAACCTACAGGCAGCTGCCCACCTCCAACAGCCTAGTGAACCAGCACAGTTGTGAAGCTGGGCATTATGTTGCAAGCTTTGGCTTTGCTCCTGTGTTCAGGCCCATGCATAGTGGGGTTTGGCTGGTGAACAAAACTCAGGAAGCAAAACTGATTCTACATCACTTGCACACAGCAAAAGTTACTCTAGTTGTACTGAAATGACCATCTTCCTTCTCTGCATTTTTGCAGCACCTTTGGAACTGGCTTCAAAGCTGGGCCTCTGAAACATTATTGCATTACAAGTTATGCATAATAATGACAAAGTGGTATAGCTGTGCCCATGACTGGAGCACTCTTATTACCCTCATTATATTGGGTGGCTAAAATGTGGTTATACCAGCATAAGGTGCCACACAACTTCCCATAAGGGAAGAATTTGCTGGTGTGGAGAGCTGGGGGGGAAGAGGGAGAGGAACAGGGACTGTCTGAAAGTGGGATATATGTGTGTGTGTGTTTGCATATAGCTATGTACAGGTAGCTAGCTAGATAGATGCAGATGTGGATATAGATGTCTTGCATATGACATGCACTGCATTTAAAAAAGCAGCTGCTGGAAACTGAGATGCACATTTTAAGTGATAAAATACGGTAATAGCATGTGCTGCTCGGGCCTCTGGTCAGGGTCGGGGTGGGAAAGAAAGTAACACCATACTTGTACCCCAGGCTCCCTAGCTGCTACCTGGGGACAGGTTCACTTTGTCCTGAAAGAAGCTTTTCCTGCAGAAGCTGCTGTTGACTCAGCAGGAGCTGTCCCAGCCTTGGCTCTTCTGCATTTCTAAAGCAGGGGCTGGGGCAGAGGCTTCTGCTAGATGCATTGGGTAGGCCCTCAGCTGACTGCAGGCACTGCTGGCTGCCTACCCAGCCCCAATCTGAGACGAGGGGACAGGCATTTTGCTCAGCCGGTAGCACCTGCAGCACCATGCAGCTGAGGATTAACAGAATAGCCCCCACTGCAGCTGCCTGTGTTTCCATGGGAAGATGCCATACTTGCCATTATTTTCAGAGAACAAGGTGTTTATGATATTTTGTACTGGAGCAGCTGTGGAGTTGGGGGAGCTTACCCCAAAGCTTTTCCAGTGGTTCTCCCAACTATACAGATAGTCCAGTAAAAAACATCACACAAAATACTTGTTTCTCAGACCATTGTGGCTACACCAACACCCTGATCCTACTGCATGGTTTGCAAGGAAAGATCCTTTTTTCTTCATTCTGCCTTTCCAAAACAAGATGTGTATCTTATTCAGGGGCGTGTTGTGAGAAAATATAATATTCCCTTGGAGTCACACACAAAGGATTGTATTGCCTGAATTATATCCTTAAAGTTTCCCTCCTGCTCCAGTATAGTCATGGTGTCCAGGCTCTGCTTTGGCCAGGCCTCTGTAGAGGCTTTGTTAATCAGAGAACTCACTGTCACAATGAGGGAAGGGCACTGGGAGGGGAGGATGGGACTGGTGTGGGGTGCTAGCCCAGGAGCTGGAGGACTCAGTTTCCATTCCAGGCTGTCTGGGTGATCCTGGGCATGTCGTGCCAGCTCTGGGTATCCTCCCCTGTCCATACAGCACTGCCAGGGGTGAACTGCAATATGGATGGTGAGGGGCTGCTTTGATGGGAGGAGTCATAGAATCATAGAACAGCAGGCTGGCAGGGCCCCCAGGAGGTCACACCTAATCCAGCAACTTGCCCTAGGCAGGACCAGCCCTGTCTAAACCATCTCAGTTTGTCCAACCAGCTCGTAAAAACTACCAAGGCTGGAGGTTCCATAGCTTCTCTGGGTGTCTGCTCCAGTGCTGAACCACCGTATGATTCAAGGGAAATGTATTCTAAATTTCCATTGGCACAATTGAAGACACATACTCATTGCCCTGGCCTCTGGAGTCATAGAGAATAGTCTATTTTCATCCTCTTTATAATCACCACTCAGGTATTGGAGAGAGTTCAGAGGAGGACATTGAAAATGGTTTGGGGGCTGGGGCATGTGACATGGTTAGGGGGCTGAGGGCACTGGACTTATTTAGTCTGGAGAAGAGAAGACTGAGGGGAGATTTAGTAGCAGCCTTCAGCTACCTGAAGGGGGGTTACAAAGAGGACAAAACAAAACTGTTCTCTATGATAGTAGACGATAGAACAAGGAGCAACCGTCTCAACTTGCAACAAGGGAAGTTTAGGTGAGATATTAGGAAAAACTCTCTCATTAGGGAAGGTAGTGAAGTGTGGAATCTCCATCCTTGGAGGTTTTTAAGACCCAGCTAGATAAAGCCTCAGTTGGGATGATCTACTTGGGGCTGGTCCTGCTTTGAGCAGGGGTTTAACTAGATGTGACCTCCTGAGGTCCCTTCCAGCCCTCATTTTCTGTGATTCTATTAGTGGTATCAAAATCTCCCTCTTGTTTGTTTTTTTTCTTTAGACTACATACTCCCAAGCCAAACAGCCAGCGTTCATTGGCCAACGTGCAAAAATAATAGGCCAAGAGCAGGCAGGATGGAAACTAAATAGGATGAATTTATTTCATGTTCAGCTGTAATCATTTCAGGCAGGGTGGATTAAATGGAAAAGTAGAATGTAGGTTGATGGCCCCCTTTACAAACAGCCACGTCTCCGTTTCTCATCCTTTCGTTATATAGAAAGCTCAGATAATATCCACAAAGAAAATCGGACCCCCCAGACATCCAAGAAGAATGAGCTGGAAACACCAGACAGCACAGCCAAGAACCAGCTGCAGGTGAGAAAAGTCTGGCACTGAAGGAAATGACCCCCTCCAAATGTGACTTGTGATGGGGGACAGCAAGGTGGGATGAGCCTCTGCTTGGCACTTGGCCTGGAAAGGAATCAGAGGAGTGAGTGGAGCAAGGGGGCCTGGGAGCTGGGGCTCATGGGTTCTGTGGAAGCTCTGATAAGAAATACAGTCGAAGGCCAAGAGGTTGGGAGTCAGGACTCCTGGGTTCTGTTTCCAGCTCTGGGAGGCAAATAAGATCTCACGACTGGAGTAGAAAGCAGTGGACTCCTAGGCTCTCGTTTAACTTCTGCCACTGTTGGTGGGATTGTGGATGCATTAGTTTTCCACTCTGTGCCTCAGCCTCTACTTTTGCAGAGGGAGAGGCTGACGCATAGAATGGCACAAGCTAAGCATTCGACTATACTATATAGTTGGGTGAGAAGCTGGCCTCGTTCAAGGCTCTGGAGACAGGCGTGGCCTATCTGTGCTGATGCTTCTTCTGGCAACATCTGTCTGTCTTTGCCTGCAGAGCAAAAAGGAGAGTAACTCGAAAGCCTCTGCCCTGCCCCGAGCTGAAAAGAAGAAGCCCCCTGAGGCTCCCAAGCAGGTGAGAAGACCTCAAGTCAATGCCTTGGTAGCTCGCCTGCCCCTTCTCCTGCCACGCATCGAGCCTGGGGACAGAGTGAGGGCAACAGGGGCCCAGGCTG
>NW_005842934.1:488933-489815 GCF_000455745.1 Alligator sinensis
TGGCACCCAAGATCACTGCTGCACCCGTCGGGGGTGCAGTCAAGGTGGCCACCCTGCCGCTGCCTGTGGGCACAGCCTCCTCCTCGCTTCCCATTAGTATGGCACCGGGTGTGAATGGGGCAGCCGGGTTGGTCAGCCAGCAGGCGGCGGTGCCCATGATCAACATGATCCTGCCCAATGTGCCACCTGCAGTGGGCATCCCGGTTGCTGAAATCCCTGCCAACCCTAAGAGCGCAACCAATGGTGACAGGCACAGTCCCAGGAAGACCAGTGATGGGCAGGCTTGCAGCCTGCAGGAGGCTACCAGAATCAAGGGGATCAAGCGGCCCCCAGAACCGCTCAGCGAAGGTGCCACCCTGAGGAGGAAGCGTGGACGGCCCCGGAAGAAGCCAGATGAGGTGGAGGCCCCGTCGCCAGACAAAGGGAGCAGTGTGGAGGAGACACTGTCTGGCTCAGAGGAGGGGGCTGCTCCTGAGGAAACAGGTGGGAGCAATGGCCTTGGCTTCAGGGCCAGCCATGGCGAGACAGCACACGCAGGGAGCTTGTTCATCTCAGGTGGGAACAAAGGGTGGCCCAGGCCTCCTGCTGGAGTGACAGAAGGGCATCACCTGGAAGACCAATGTAATGCCAAGGAGGGAGGCAGCCCACCTGCTGCCAGCACCAGTGCCAACCACATCAAGTGCAAGGGGGAGAAGGCCTCGGAGACCTCCCAAGTGAGCGTCATCCAGGACGGCAGGTCGGGGGTTAAAGCCCAAGGGAAAGCTGGTGCCCAGGACACTGGGACAGAGGCTGAGCTGTGCGTACAGGTGAATCCTGGTGAGGCTGGGCAGGCACCGGGAGGAGGTTCTTCAGTCACAATAGCAGGATCCTGGGACCCTTCAG
>NW_005842934.1:489846-518509 GCF_000455745.1 Alligator sinensis
AACTCCCTTCAACACTCCACTGGGAGATGCCAAACCGAAGAACCTGGGGAAGAGCCCTACCTCATCACTGCCGGTGCCCCCCTGTCACTCCCCTGGTAACAGCACTGTGCCTCTCAACACTAGGAGCCCTGTGGAGCTGCAGTTGGACAGGGCCAGGTCCCCCCCGGCCTCAGAGAGGGCTTCTGCATGCTCAGACAGGGCAAGTAAGGACAGAGCAGTGACTGGCCAACAAAGGTCTCTGCTTCCCATGGGCTCCAGAGCACACAGCCCACTGCAGACAGCCCCTGAGCTTGCTCCCTGCAATGCAAAGTCCTCAGCCAGCCACACTTTATCTGCACATCGGTAGTCTCACAGCCACCAGACCTGTGACCCAAGTACAAGCGCCCCATCCCAGCAGGCACCTCATGGGGAGAAGGACACAGGAGCTTCACTCCTTCACCTGCCACTGCTGCTTTCCTCACTGCAGATTAGCCCCATCCACCCTTCTGCTGCCCGGCTATTAAAGAAACCCAAAGAAACCCATCCTTGCTGTGTGTGGTTGGTATGATGGGCAGCATGGTGTCCCCACTGACTCTAGGAACTGGGACAGCGTACCTCTGCTTTGGTTTCTCCCCCGGGGGAAGTGGTGTAGCTTCTGCATGTCAGACAGATCTGATGCATAGGGAGCTATTAGCTCACAAGTAGCTCAGGTGTCCTTTTGCCTCTGTGGCCATTCATGGTCAGTGTGATGCCACTAAGAACTGCTCATGGGTCCAGCACTTGTGGGCTCAAGCTTTAGCATCCTTGCACCAGCACGGTGTGCACTGAATCCAAAACGTGGATGAAGCCTCCAGCCCACACATCACACCCTGCCCAAAAGCCCTCTTGGCTGGTGGGACATCTCCAAGGTCCCAGGGAGGGTTAGTGGTAGAGTTGGGAGCAGAACAGCTCTGGCAACTCCTGTCCAGTGCTCTGCATGCTATGTTGCCCTGGACATAGTTATCATAGGGCCTGTGGGTCAGGGCTGGCCTGGATGTCATTTATGTGGCCCTCAGGGAAATCCTTATTTTTGAGGGAAAAAAAAAATATTTCTACATATATAAATAAATATAACTCCACCTCCAACACTCTGCCAAGCGGCCCCTGTGGTTCACTTGGTAGGTCAAAGCACACTAAAAACCTTTTACACAGTTTGCACCCCACCTCTGTGTGCCTGTGCATCCATTTCCATACTCATACCACCACCCACTGCCCTCAAAGGGTCCTTTTTTTTTTTAAGAACAATTTTTTTGTCTCTCAAGTCAAATCAATTCCAAATCCATGAATCATTCAAGAACTAAATGTGGTCCTACTACTGGCAAACACCCTTCACCCTGCCTGGGGCTTCAGATGCTTCCATATTCTTTGGCGGGCATCCTGTGTGCAGGCCCAAGCCTGGAGGCTTGGGGTTCAGATGCCCCTGAGTTTCACTTGCCCTCAGTGGGTATGGTTCACTTGCAGCAGCAGTGGGGGAGTACATGGTCCTCCAAGGGAGTAGGATAACCACCTTTTCAAAAGGGAAAGGTGGGCACATGCCTGCCTTGAGTGGAGGGTGGATGGGGGCTCCCTGCCCTGCTGCCTTTCCCTTGGAAGCCCCACGCCAGCCCTGTGCCCTGTGCTTGCCTGGCAGCAGCAGAGAGCACACCTCCACTCCACTGCCACCTCCCTCCAGGCAGGGGGCACGTTGTAGGGCCAGTGCAAGACCCCGGGAGCAGGGCAGGAAGTCAGGGAGTCCCGAGCCCACAGTGGGCAGCCTGCATCTGCACCCACCCCATGCACAAGTCTGGGGGGGGCACGTGCCCCCATGCTCCCTAGACCAACCGCCCATGGCTCCATCCTGCTCCTCACCCCGGCCCTGTGCACTGCCCTGGCTGGGCAGTGCCCCCTCCCTCACTGGGGGGGGGGCTTGATCTGTGCCCCACTTCCCCAGACCCCCTGCCTGGCTGCACTCCAGGCCATGCGGGTGTGCACACGCACTGGCACCCCTGCGTCCAGCTCCTGCCAACCCCCAAAGCACTTTTGTTTCCCACGGTCCCTTCATGACGCTGCAAATCTGGGACAAGCACTGTTCCAGGCTCTCACAGCCAGGACCGGGACTTGCGGTTCCCGTTCTGGGGCTGTCCTGGGGCACTGGAGCACTTGCATCCCCTGTGATTCCTGCTTCACCTCAAGTTTTAAACCCACTGGCCAGCTGCAGCATTTCCAGCCAGGCAGCACCCAGGGGCTACTGGACCGCAGCTCTCATTGGCATGAGCCCATTTCACAGGTGGTAACGACTCTCTCAGGCTGCCAGCCAGGAGCCGCAAAGGCTGCTCCGGGCTCCTCCCAGCCGGGCCCGGTCTGCAGAGGGCGCTGCGGCGCATCCCTCTGCGCATGCGCACATCAGCAGGGCCTGCCTGCGCTGGAGGGGCGGGACGACGAACACTTTCTGATCAGGCAGCGCAGTAGCCACCCCTCCGGGGGGCCGTGGGCTTGTAGGGGCGTTTGGGGTCCTTCCCCCCCGCGGCTCTAGAAATCCCTCTTAGAGAATGGGACGGTCTCTTAAGGGCGCGCATGCGCAGACGCCTCCGTGGTCCGACGCTACTGGGGCGCAGCCTCCCTGTCCACCCGCGCGCGGCGCAAAGGCCCCTCAGGCAGTGCCGCGGGTAGCTCTGTCCCCGCACCTCTCTGCTTCCCACTTCCGCTCGCTCGTGTTATCAGCGTGCACGCGCGGGGCTGCGGCTGCGGCTGCTGTGGCGAGTGAGGGGCACCAGCAGGGGGCGTGTGTGGGGCCTTTCATTTTAATCACTGACTTTTCTTTTTGGCGGGGGTGTTATCAGACAATTTGTGATTTTATTTAGTTCTTTATCAGAGAATTTGTGATTTTTTTTTTTTATCAGGATCCCTGCAGATCAGCCCCACCGCCTCAGCCCTACCTGTCTGCCATGGACCCACCCCGATCCAGCACGTGGGGCCGTGCCATCCGGCCTGCAGGGCTCGGAGATTTGGCAGCGGGGAAGCGGTCAGCAGCTTTAATTGCCCCGCTGTCTAATGTCCAGACCCGTGGGAAGCCCACAGGCCAGCTCGGCCCCTGGGTTGTAGATTGAGCCTTGTGTGTTAGGAGCTTCAGTCTTTGCTTCACCAGTCATTAGTTTGCCCTCCGAGTTCGTTAGGGACTTATTGCCTCCCTTGCTGCCTCCGCCTCAATTCTATCCAGTCTTCTGATTTTTCTCCTTGTATTCGTATGGGATGGTCTTAAACCCCTCCCTCATGATGCGGCCACGTTGCAGTCACTGTAAAATCCTGTGCCGTTTGCAAACAGAAAGGGTTACAACCTGCTTTTTTACACCAAATCCAAAGTTCTCGTGAAGGTTGAGGTAGGGTTCAAACGCTATTTAAAAATGCATTGTATGTATTTAAAGGCCTGAGCCCCGTGGTTTATGGTTAGAAATGCAGCACATTAGAAACCTGTAATTTTGTCTAGCTGTTGCACGTGCAAGTTAGCTTGGTACATTGGTGTGAAAAAGCCCCACATCCTTCTTTAACCATATTTGCTTTATAATTAACTTAAAGGTACAAAACCTGTGTCAAAACCCCCAAAGGCATCGTACAAGTGAGTTTGAGAGAGTTATAGTGGGCCTAAAGCACTTAGGGTGCAATCGTGTTCCACCCATTAGATGTCTGAGTAGGTGCCCACATGTGATCTTAGTCAACCCTGTTAGAACAGTCATCACAAAAATGGTTGATCTTTTGGAGCTCAGACGATGACATGGTGCAGAAATAGACACACTAGCATTTTTTCAGAGTGAAATAGGACCACACTAGACACCTAAGTCCATTTAAAGGCTTGTTAGATGGAATAGGGTTGGGTCATTAGTAGCCATGCGTAGGCCTCGCTGGAACATTGATTAATATATACTGGCAGTCCTTGACTTAACAACGTTTTGAGTTACAATGTTTTGCACTTACAAGGTTTATTGATTGACACTGTTTCAACTTTCTGACATCAGTTTCGACTTTATAAATGCTTGGTCCAATGCGATGCCACACGAGTGAACACGTTCACTGCATCGCCCATCTCCCTGGAAAACATCTGTCCAAGCTTCCTTGGATGCTTTCTTTAAGAAAGCAGCCAAGACTCAAGAAAAACCTGCAGGCAAGGCTCCTGAGAAGATTCCAGCCAAGAGCCCTTCAAAAAGTCCAGCAAAGTCACCTCAAAGAAGTCCTTCCAAATCAATGTGATTGTAATTACAATATAAATACATTAATGTAGCTATATTACTCATCTATAATTGACTGAGTACAAAATTATGGGTTATTTTTGGTGAAAATAGGGTGTCAGGCCTTGGTTCAGGAACCAATCCCCCATTTATAACATTGTTTCCTATGGGAAAATTGGTTCTGAGTTACATTTCGACTTAAGACAGTTTTCAGGAACCAAGTTGTGTTGTAAGTCCGAGGACTGCCTGTACTCACACGAAAGCTTTGCTAAAGCATTGGCCAGAGTAGACCTGACCAGCCAACCTAACTGATGTATGAGCTCCTTATATAAGCAAAACTTGCCTTAGGGGCCAGAAGGGCACTGCTGCCAGAAGAAGGGAGGGGTAGGTGGCTGTTCAAGGTGGTAGGATAGTCCAATACCAGAACAATAAGGCACTGGAACAAGAACACCTGATCAGGATAGGAAACAAGCCCATGGTACGGGATGGTGTAAGATATTCAAGATATGGATGGAATGCAATATGTAATTTGTTTTGATTGTTGTATAAAAGACTTGGAAAATATGGGACCTTTGTAGCGGCCTAGGGGAGCCTGCATAGTGTTGTACTGACTGCCTTGTCCTGGGTACAAATGCCTTAGCTCCTAGTCTGATGTACATGTTAGGCCAAATGTGTTAGGGCTGTGCTTGTAGACAATAAACCTAGCCAAATCTTTGCCTCTGAACTGAGCCTGTGGTCCTTCTTTAAGACAGGATTGGTGTTGGGATCGCCTGGCTGCGACTTTCTCAACACCACAGTTCCTGAGACTTCAACACTGACAGCACATCAGTAACGCTGAACAAGGACAACAGCAGTGATAACACTGATAACGTGACAACACCATGCTAACACCATCTATAAAATGTTTTATAGACATTTTAGACAGAGAGAACTTGTACTCTGGAGCATTGGGTGATAGTGTATATTACCACTGTTATTTCTTTTAGTAGCACTTTAATCTTGCTTTCCTGAATTAGGCTTGTGCAGTTTTCAACCAAGTGTGCCAGTCTGCATCATTTTTCATCCAGGGCACTGGGCCTGCCGGCACTCCCTTCCAGTTTAAGGTTGCGCCTGAATTCTTCTCCAGCACCTCATGTGTACAAAGTAACCACACTTCTGTTCATACTAGAGGTGTTCAAGGACAAGCACTGAGCTACGAGTCTTCCACGATGTCTGGAAGCAGTAAGTTAGTAGCAGTCATTATTTTATATCATCTTCATTATTTTTATAGTAAGGAACTAGTTCCCATAACCAGTAAATATACGTGTTCCATTAAGCTGAGTCAGTGCCCAGTCATGTTGCTGGAACCCTTGTCCATTTCCTCCTCATTCTCACCCTGATTTTTTTCTGCTCTCGCTACTTTTGTGGCACTTCCAGAAGTGTTCGGTGTTAGTCAAAATCTGCTACGTTCACTTCAGTGGGTGAAGTGCCTACGGATGTCATGGGAGCAGAGATCTTGTAAGAATCCCGCCCATTGTGCCAAAATTGTAGGTCCCTGGTCCTCCAGTTGAAGTGGGGCTGGATCCACTGAGCTATGGGGAATCCCACTGATGTCATAGACATTAGGACTGGAAGGGACCTCTCGAGATCATCGAGTCCAGCCCCCTGCCCAAGGGGCAGGAAGTCAGCTGGGGGCAGATGACCCCAGTAAGATAAGCATCCAAGTGTTTCTTAAAGGTATCCAGAGTAGGTGCTTGTACCATTTCTGGGGGAGTCTATTCCAGACTCTGGAGACTCGGACAGTAAAGAAGCTTTTCCTTATGTCCTGTCTAAAATGGTCTTCCAGCAATTTATGACCATTAGACCTGGTCTTCCCTTGGGGTGCCCTGGTGAACAGACATTTTCCCAGTTCCTGATGCATACCATGTATATAAGCGTATACTTATAGGCTGCCACCAAGTCACCCCGAGCCTTCTCTTCTCCAGGATGAAGAGTCCCATGCCTCAGCCTCTCCTCATAAGGCCTATTTTCTTGACCTCTAATCATGCACGTGGCTCTCCTCTGGACTCTCTCAAAACTTCCCCACATTCTTTCTAAAGTGTGGAGCCCAGAACTGGGTGCAATACTCCAACTGAGGCTCACCAAGGCCGAGTAAAGCGGGAACTCCAGCTGCAGCCTCACTAAGGCGAGTAAAGTGAGGGAATCCTCTGGGGAGGGAAGAAGAAGGGGAAAGGCTAGAGCAACACATTGTGGGTAGGGATGAGCTAACCTTTGCCTTCTAGGCTGGTGGGACCTGGTCAGGGCTGAGCGCCAAGCAGTGGACCCAGGAGTCCTGGCGAGTGGCTGGGCGGGCCTGGCTCCCAAAGGCACAGTGGTAGCTCTTGCCCTCAGCCAGCAAAGGGAGCTGGGGCACCTGCAGCATCACCTAGGGGTGGGGGGGCAGGTTCAAGAGGTGTAGCTGAGCCCCTGAGGCCCCACCCCCTTGTCACCAGCCCCATCCAGGTCTCTTCTTCCAACCTGCACTGTGGGATATGCCTCATCTCCTCCTTCCTGTAGCCATGGCCACATCCCCCCACACACCCACAAGCCCTGACCCATGTTTCTAACCACACCCACTTCCCCCTAGACCCCTGGTTCCACAAGCCCCACCCTTCCCCTGCAGCTTCCCTCAAGCCCCACCCTACTCTACCCTCATACTGACCTCAGCAGGCTCTCCACGGCTCTGATTGGCTGGCATCACACTCTCCACCTGCAGGCACCGGCTGGCCTTCCCCACACCACCCCTTTCAAGGCTGTTTATATAGGACCTACATAACACCCCCCCCCCTCGCCCTGCCTTTCCTGCAGGACCTTGTCAAAATGTCTCATTCTCCCATTATGTTATTCTCCCCCATATGCCTGAGATGTGCCCACCTCTGGCCTGGGGCAGCTGGGGAACAGTCAACTTTCTGTAGACACTGCACGAGCCTGTAGGTCTGAGCTGATCTAGATCAACTCTGGGGCAGCTCAGCAGAGCTCTAGTGATCACTAGGGCACCTAATATGCCTCTGGGTGCTGACTATTCAGTGATAAAGGGGAACTGGGGTAAGAGTTGCTATGCATGGGGTTTAAGGAGCTAGGGTTTCAGCTATGTTGCAGAGGTTTTCACAGGAGAAACGCATCTATGCAGCTGGGTAGTGGGAAGATACTATGCAGCTACCTTTTTTAGGGAGCCAAAGAGCCCAAAAGCAAGAGTTTTACAAACAGAGCTTTTTCCTCTCCCCTGATTGTTAACAGCAAAGAGCTTTTTTTGCTATATAAGGAGGTTTTCTTGTGCTCAGTGCACATAAGCACACAACTAGTCCACCAGAAGAGGATACAGCTTCTCTATGTTTGGAAAGAGAGCAGCAGGGTCCAGTAGAGCAGAGTAGCTGCCTGTGGCATTAATTGGGGATAAGAAAGAAGGTGGTATGTTTTCCTGGTACCTCCCACGCTCTTTCAGCACCAGATCCTCCCCTTGGCAGCTTTCTACTCTCCCCGCCCCTTTCCCTTGTATATAAGACCCCCTGAGAGCAGCATTTGTTCTGCAGAATCCAGTGCTGTCATCAGGCAGACTGACTACAAACTGTGTTTTCTTTCAGCAGCTGGAAGATCTGGCCAGAAGACAACCAGAATGGGTAAGAGATAGACAGAAGGCAGAGTAGATTTGTACCTTATAGACTAACTAAATCAGAGATATATAGTATAAGCTCTCATGAACCTGAGCTCACTTCATCAGACGAAATAATCCGCAGCCTACAATCAGCTCTCGGCAGGAAAACACTCACAGATTAGAC
Organism: Alligator sinensis; assembly: GCF_000455745.1. Lineage (NCBI taxonomy): Eukaryota > Metazoa > Chordata > Crocodylia > Alligatoridae > Alligator > Alligator sinensis. The sequence continues at coordinate 497,858 of NW_005842934.1, forward strand.
AGATCCAGCCTGGGTCTCCCTGCTACTGACTTTTGCAGACTGCCAACTGTGTACTTTGAAACTTCCTATCCTTCCCCTGACCAGGGGACTGGCGGGTTTGTTACGGAGTGGCCAAGGCAGCCTATAAGTAAGAAGAAAGGTGGGTCTGAAGTAGTAGCCAGGTGTCGTGGAAACACACACAGCATACTTTTGGGTCAGGTCAGCAGAAGCTTTTATTTAAAAGAAACTACAGCTGTAGGGGGGATTCCAAAGTGACATGGATTTCCCAAGCACTTGGAAGGGGTGTGTCCCCCCCCCCCAGAGCAAAATCAGGAGGCTTATATACTTTTTAACAGTTGCTTACAACTCACGTGATCATATAGTGAAATTAGCATGAAAAGCGGCTATAATATTACTTCGTTATTTCTTTGCTGTAATCAGGATGGGAACTAATGGGGGAGGCGAGGTTAGTTCACAAACCTCCTTCTTGCACCTGGAAATCAGATTTGTACATACTTTTTTGCTATCTTCAAGGCCACGGTGAGCGAAGCAGTTGCAGAGGAGTTACAAAGAACAAACACTTTCTCTTATCTGTTCTACTATACAGAGCCAGCAATTCTCCACAAAGTGGTTATGTCATCTTATAACTAAAATAATCAAAGTTTAAGGCATATATTTTTTCTGATTCCACACAGGCAAAGCGCAAAAGTGAGCCTGTGCATCTTTAGGGAAGATGAGTGAATAGTGGAGAACCAAGATATCACTGTAAATGCCTACTGTAGCTGTTAATGATTAATATAAACACTTTCACAGTTAGAGGGGTGGGTGCTTAGAAGAGAATGCAGAGGGGTTTTTCTTTCATTGGATATATCCTCGTGTATTTGCCTCTCACTGTACATAACAGTGTGTTTGGTTCAATTAAAAAAAACCTGTAATCATAAAGAGGAAACTCTAATCAAAAAGGAAACTGATTCAGTAAAACTGAACCTAAATTGTCCAGTCCAGCTCTCCATCCTGGGTGTTCACTATGTGTGCTTCTAATGGTGAAAAGGAAACATTCTTTGTCTTGTTTCTTAATAAACTTCCCATCTGATCTGGATATAGGTGCTTTATCTTTATGACCACAGTGTTTTTTGAAGACGTAAACAGGCAGTAAATAAAGAGGGATTCCAGTGCTACATGGATGGGGAAAAACATTATATCTGTGCCAAACCAGGGTAGATTGCTTCATGGATTTCTGCTGACCACAGCATGGTGTTGAGTGGGGCAGGGGGAAGAGGGAAGAGGTTTGTGCAGCCTTTCTAAAGGCAGGCAAAATCTTCAAAGTTTCCTGGATCATTTTATTAGTTGTGTGGAATAGGCCTCCTGGCATATGAGCAATGTATCACCAGTGCTGATGTCTTGACTGTTGAATCTCATAACACTGCTGCTAACTTGGCCCTTTCCTCAGTTCTGATGCATATTCTCATCATTTTAACTTATATTGTGCCCTATTGAGGAAAGCTAAGTTATAAAGCTAACAGTTCCTCCCATCTTTGTTTTTTAATAAGTTACTGATTACATCAAACATATACTGTTAACTTGATAAGAGAATGAATTGACTATTTCTAGTCTCATGCAGAAAAGCAGCTTCAGTAATCCCACGCTTTAAGTACAAGAAGCAGAACTAAGACCTGATTCTAACTGATTTGCTGTAAATGGGTTTCCCCATCCTAAAAGCAAGTAGTGCCTGAATGGGCTTGAATATAACCTAACTCCAGGGGCCACTAGAGTAGTGGCATGCTGCACTTGTTGGTTTTATTACATGGTGTAACAAGCCTCTGTGATCAGGGGAAGGGGCTGTCAGTAGTTCGTGAGAAAACGGTGTTAGCTGAATCTTGGTGCATAAGACTTTGCTTAGGAGCTGTGCACTCATACAAAAAATGAATTATTTAAGTGATGCATTTGAGGGAGCAAAATAGATTCCAGAACCTTATTTAAACCAAGTCACCAGTATGTAGGAAGTTATCCCATGATGGTACAGGTAACTTTTACACTGAAATTCCCGGACATGCAGCAGTCACAGCTCCCATAATCAAAAGGAGTGTCGTACAGATCCCTTACTCATGGTTGTAAATCTATGAACCTCATTAGGCTGCTTACTAGCAACGCCTATTTAATTTAAACAGAGGCTGCATGTTTGCTCTAGCTGCTTCAGTGCACTTTATAGCTCACTTGTAAACCATAGTATCCATGTTGCTTAAGCAGAGATAGGATGCCCTTTTAGTTTAAAAAAGTGCATCTATTTCTGCTGTTATTCTTGAAAAAGATTCCTAAATCCTATTCCCATCATTCAGATAGTGTGCTTTGTCTTTGGGTTATCCTCGTCTTTGGGTTACTCCGTTTTTCCTTGGTTTAATTTCCTTGAGGCTCTCAAAACAATGAATTGACATTTAAAACTTTAGGAAATGGTGGGAGACACAAATGTGCTTATTCTCATACTGATCATGGACAAATTAAGTGACTTGTTCCTCATTCCAGTGAAGTTATGTTTGTTTTTGCTTCAATCTAAAACAGAATGATCCAGCCCTAGGCCCCTGGTGTATTAGTAATGCTTCTACTTTATTTGTAATTAGAGAAAAATGTGTGTTGTTTTATATATGATGATGCACCTTGCCATCTACAGCCCCCTTTTCAAAATCCTAGATCCACCCATGGTAGGCTTAGAGTGTTACAGCAAGGGAAGTCTGGTTGCAGCAAGGGAAGTCTGGTTAAATACTAGGACAAACTTTATCATGAGGAGGGTAGTAAAGCACTGGAACAGGCTCCCCAGAGAGGTGGTGGAGTCTCCATCCTTGGAGGTTTTTAAGACCCGGCTAGACAAAGCCTTGCCTGGGATGATGTAGTTAGGGCTGGTTTTGCTTTGAGCAGGGGGTTGGCCTAGATGTGACTTCCTGAGCTCCCTTCCAACCCCTTTTTTGCTGATCTTCTGTATAGGCCACATTGTAGAAAATACTCAAGCAATCCTGGTCTAGCACGAGCTTGTAAAACATGTTGGTCCTTCATGATGCATCCACTTTAAACACAGTTGGACTTTGTGGTATTCTAAACATCCAGTTGGCAGCCAAGTAGAATGCAATGACTGGCATTCATGTGTTTAGCCATAGATTAGTATCCTTAACATAAATGATTGCATTAATGTATTGCTCTCAAATTACTGATAACAGCTTTATCTTAAAAAAACAACAAACCCTATTTCTATATTCCTGAATGAGACTGGCAGAAATGACAGCAAAAGGTTTGTGGGATCCTTAAACTGTCAAATACAACCTTTTAATAGAACAGTCTTTGAGCAAGTTGGGAAGGAAGCAAGAGTGTGGGATAAAGGAGACGAGGGGGCTATCTAGCAAACATTCGAGCCTCCGTGGACTTTTATTATGTTAAAGAGGTCTGCAAACTAACACTGCATTTGCAATACTCATCTAGTACTGGTCTGCTACTCACTTTGTCCCTGTTAAATCAGGTGATTCAGAAGGTCGTTTAGCTTCTGATATTCCATCTATTTTTAACAAAGTTTAAATGTTTCGTTTTGCAGGACTTGGGCACAAATGAAAGACTGCATACCTCCCTTCCTTCTCCTATTTACAAATCTGGTTATTTAAGAAAACCTTTTCAGTTAACATAAATGTGAAAGTGTTCTTTTTGAGCAAATCCATTTTTAAATATGAACTTCAGAAAGGAGGGAATAGATTCCTTGAAGCAATTTCTCTGTCCCCTTTGACTTTTTTTAATTTTTTTTTTCCATTAAATGAAAAATGCAGCTGTCAGCCTAGAAGTGTCATCTACTTGGCATTTGTTTCAAGAAATTTTTAGGTGCAGTGAAGATAATAAATAGAGTGTGGCCAGACATGAACAATAAGGCAAGTTGTTCATCAGAAAGATACTTGAGGTACTATAGCAACTGAGAACACAGCATCACATTTCTTGGTCCTACCCAGAATTTATCTCAATGTTTGTCACATTGGAAGCTGTCACTTTTTTTGTGCTCAGCTCTCCAAAACTTTTACCTACAGTTGAACTTGGAGGAATGCTGTGGGCTACTCCCTGCTGTTGGTATAAGATGGAGGGTGAGCCATGGTAGAAACTGGACACTCCTTCCCAGCCGAAAGTTTTGTGACCATATTCTGTGCAAATTTATGTCCCTTGGTAAGGCATATAAACTTAGGGCTTGTTCTTTTTTCATATGACAAAGACGGTGTCCATATCTTTATCTTTGTGTGCTTTGGCATTTTTTTTTGTCAGTTTGGGAGCTCTTAGCTGTCAGAGACATTACCAAAGATCACTGTATGGAAGTGGCTCCTGTCAATCCCCTAGGGCTTGTCATAAAATGCTTTTAAAAGCAATGTCTCAGGGTAATTTTCTCTAGAAATATTGTTAAAATAAACCAGGCACCAATTCTGTGATTGCAGGATATGTTATAATGAAAATGGACACAGGTGTTATTATTATTGGCAGTAGTATCATTAGCATTAATATTATTATTATTATGTTAACTATGATACTTCTAAGTGATGAAAAACCTCTCAGGCTCACCCATTGGTTCAGAGAGAACAAGACAAAGCTTATAGCTGTGTTTGCTAGTTACTACTCTTATTTTTATTCATTACTTTATGCTTACTGAAGAATATTTCAGAACTACTATTTCTAGATGATCCAGAGATGGGTATCTTATTTCTCATGAAAAGTAAATGCATCTGTTTCCTGTTCTGTTGAGAAAATGGTAACAGCTCCTGTAATTCCCATTCCAGATCCATGTTTTGACGCTTTGCATGGGGATTATGGCACGTACATTGAATAACTGAATTTCTGCTTTATCCATTATAACACTGCTCCCCAGATTTCCCCACTGCTAATGTTCAGGTTCCCCTCCAGTCTCTTGGGAACGTACCAGCTGGGTTGGCTCTCCTTTGTTGGTTCCTGACTTAATGGCTGAGATGGGGATTAGTAGCTGGTAATGTAGGGGTGCAGGATGGAGCTCAGTGAGAGTTTCTAGCAGGAGGAAGTAGGATCAGAGCTGGGAAATGAGTTTCTTGGTCTGACTTCCCATCAAGCAAGATTGCCAGAAATCCTGGACAGGTGTCTGCAGAACTGCTTCCCAAAGAGCTTCTAAGCCCCCAGGGATGGCCACTTCTTCAAGGACTAATACTCAGAAGAAGCCTGAAAGCTTTCTGCTTCATGGGAGAGTGGGTTGTTCAAATGGAGCAATATGTCTAGGTGAATAAAGGGCAGTGCATAGAGCCCAGTCTCTTAAAATTTACTATGGAGTAACTCTTCCTAGACCCCAGGCACTTGCCATACATTACCTTGGTGCTGAATTGCAGGACAGAACTCCTTTGAACTTCAAGCTTTAATTTTCCTCCATTTTTGGGTCCTCAGCTTAACAGGTTGTGCCTTGTTTTCAGAGGTCTTGAGCTCACTCAACTGCTCTTAGAGGTGAAATGATCTGTAGGTATTTGACCTTTCTAAATACTGGACCTAAGTTTTCTCAATTTGAACATGTAAAGTCCATACCCCTTTTGGAACAAGTGCCTTCCAAAAACATGGAGATCTCTAACCTTTTATTCTTATTATTTTAAAACAGCAAACTGTAGGGATTGCGGTCCTGGATACAAGACTCCTTTGGATGCCATGAAAGGCAAGTCCATATCAGTTCTGGTTTGAAATCCTAGGACATCGGTGAAAGAGTTCTGAGCTGTTTTTGCATTATGCTAAGATTAAGAGGATCCCTTTCAGAGAGTGCCACTGGGACTCCATACCCTACATCCCACCAGTAGGTGGGAAGAACCTATAATGAGTAAGGAAACCCACTTTCACTTTTGACCATCTCTGGGCACAATTCTCCAACTGTGGTTTTCTGTCAAAATAGGTTTGCAGTGCCATATTTTTATATTTTGATGGGCTTGTGCAATCTGTGCTGCATTACACATTGCCAAACAGAAGGGCTCTTTTTAAAAAGAGAATAAGTGTATCATAAATAATTCCATGCAAACTAGTTGCAGTCCTATTTGCCCTAAATAAGACCTGCATGTGACTATACAGTAAAAAAATTGAGTGATTTCCTATCCTTATTTCTCAGAGACGGGAGAAGGGACTTTGTACTATCCTGTGCAGTTTTACACGTGGCCTGTTTTTTAAGCCAGGCTTCACTGGGCTAAGCACCACAGGCATTTGCCAGGGGTAAGCGAGATCCCTGGAGCTGTTCCCATTGCAATGACCTGTGCATCCCAAAGCCCCTTCAGAAGTACTTTTCTGAACAAGGGTTGAGTCTTTCGGCAGAGCTGAATTAGGGGAATCCAAAGCTGAAGGAGTCCCTTCCTTAGGCAAGGAAATTCCTTTCCAGCTGCATGCTGTCCAGAGCTTCCCTTGGAAACTCCAGGATCTGTCTGCCCCTGATGTAATTCAGGAGGAAGGACCCCAAGCTCCAGATGGGTAAATTCAACCCAGTAAAAGACACCTCCAAGGCTCACCTCAGTTTTCTTTTAAATTAATTATTGCCAATTCTTAAACAATATTTCTTCCTTGACAGGTCCCAAGGAGGAAATTGTGTACCTGCCCTGCATCTACAGGAACACTGGGATAGACAAACCTGACTATCTGGCCACTGTGGATGTGAATCCAAAATCTGCATCCTACTCTCAGGTATCTCTCTCGCTGTAGATTTCATAGATTCATAGACATTAGGACTGGAAGGGACCTCAGAAGATCTTCAAATCCAGCCCCCTGCCCCAGGGGCAGGAAGTCAGCAGGGGTCATAGGATTCTGGCAAGAAAACATCCAAATGTCTCTTGAAGGCATTCAAAGTAGGTGCTTGAACCACCTCCGGCGGCAGGCTATTCCAGACCTTGGGGGCTCAGACAGTAAAGAAGTTCTTCCTTGTGTCCAGCCTGAAATGGTAATGGAGGAGTTTGAGACCGTTCGATCTTGTTATCCCTTGGGGCGTTCTGGTGAACAGACGTTCCCCCAGATCCTGGTCAGCACCCCTGATAAACTTCTAGGCAGCCACCAGATCACCCCTGAGCCTGCACTTTTCCAGGCTGAAGAGCCCCATAGCTCTCAGCCTCTCATCATAAGGTCTGTTTTCCTGACCTCTGATCATGTGCGTGCCTCTCCTCTGGACTCTCTCAAGCTTCTCCACATCCTTTTTGAATTGGGCCCAAAACTGGACACAGTACTCCAGCTGTGGCCTCACCAAGGCCAAGTACAACAGGAAAATGACTTCCTGGGATTTGCTTGAGAAGCATCTATGGATGCAAGCCAGCGTTTTGTTCACTTTACTAGCTGCAGCATCACATTGAAGGCTCATGTTCATCTTGTGGTCAATCATGACCCCCAAGTCCCTTTCGTCAGTAGTGCTAGCCACTGCCAAGCCTGTAAGGTTGCTGCAGGTTTTTCCTCCCAAGGTGGAGAACCTTACATTTTTCGGTGTTAAACACCCTCAGGTTCTCGCCCGCCCATTTGCTGAGTCTGTCCAGGTCAGCCTGGATCACCCTCCTGTCTTCAGGTGTGGATGCTTTGCCCCAAAGTTTGGTGTCATTGGTGAACTTGGCCAGCCCGCTTCTGACTCCAATGTCCACATCATTAATGAAGTTGAATAGTATAGGCCCAAGGACAGAGACCTGGGGGACCCCACTGGTCACAGCGCAGCACGACGATTGACTTCCATCAACCACCACCCTCTGGGTCCAACCACGGAGCCAGTTCCCCAGCCAGTGGATTGTGGTGAAGCTGAGGCCACAGTTAGCCAGTTTTGCCAAGAGGTGATCGTGGGATACCAGATTGAAAGCTTTTTTAAAGTTGAGATATATGACATAAATCTCTTGTCCCTTGTCCAGGTGATAGGTCACCTGGTTATAAAAGGAAATAACATTAGTCAAGCAATACTCTGCTCTGCTTCCAGTTGAGCTAACCCCATGCCATCTGCCTGCCATTTATGACTACTTTTGGGGCAGCAGCCTGTCCCCTCGCATGTCAGTACCCTAACCTGATGGCTAAACAGATACCTACTGCACCAATCATATAACAACAACAGTAACCCCCCTCTTCTCATTCATAATCTATACTGGTATCTACAGGGCTATCTCAGGAGCGTCCTGTCTTAACAGATGAATTTTAATTGTGCCTTTACCTTCATAGGTGATCCACCGTCTGCCCATGCCCAATGTCAAAGATGAGCTCCATCATTCAGGGTGGAATACTTGCAGCAGCTCCTTTGGGGATGTCAGCAAGAAACGGAACCGGCTGATTCTTCCCAGTTTGATCTCTTCTCGGATTTATGTGGTGGATGTGGGCACAGACGTGCGGGCTCCCAGGCTCTATAAGGTGTGTTGGAGGTGACGTCAGGATGTGCGCCTTGCTTGGGGGATGGGACTTCTACTCCAAAGATGGATGGAGAGACTGTGTTAGAAGAATGTGTTAGAGTTCAGAAGCTAGGATATGGAGTATTCAGGTTGCTTGTCCAGACTTAACACATAGGTACCACAATCCAGTCCTTAATTACATGTCCCTAGTACATTCCTTTTAGCTGTGAAAATCAAAACACTGGATTGAATATATGCAAATTGAAGCATTTTTTTCAAAGACTTCTAACTTGTTCAGATTTGGTTGAATTATCACAAGGAGTACAAAACCACATCCTTGACACAAAAGCCACTAGCCCGCCCAGTTCCAGATCCCTGCTAATGATATATATGAATCCATCCAAGTGTGAGACAGGCAGACAACTGCAGGAAGTCACAGACAACTCTGACATCCAGCCTCACTGAGCACCGCTGCATTGGTTTTATGTGTCTTTTGACTATAGCCATGCTTTTTTAATATAGCAACATGGTGCATCTTCTTCAAGAGAACCACTTAGTGGTAGAGGGATACACTAAAATAAATACAAAGCCATATCTCCAGATAAGTAAAGCTTTGGGATTTTCTCTGGTCTCTCTTATAGTTTCCTCTTGGTCGAAGTCCAGAGCAGATGGGCCAAAATACTCAAATTTGAGAACTCTTCAGTGTTCTAAGATGACGAGAGACCTTCTCCATGGGGTGGGGTTGACACTGTGTTGAGTGGCCTTAGCAAGAAGAAGCTTAACTCTGTGTAAACTCTCTTTAGGTTATTGAGCCAGTGGATATATATTGGAAGTGCGGCTTGGCCAATCCCCACACAACTCACTGTCTGGGCAACGGCGAGATCATGATCAGTGCCATAGGAGATCCATCTGGCAATGGAAAAGGTACTAATTTCCATCATAATTGAAGGGATGGGGTCTTTGCTGCAGAAATAGCAGGCTAACAACATTCAAGCTAAAACCTAGAAGCCCTGTGAAGAGCTCCCTGTTTTTTATGCTGGTTGCCAGTTTAGCGTCCCAAGAGCCCAGAGTTCTACTGAGTTGTACAAGTATTTGGGATTGAACTCATGTGAGCGTTTGTGATGTGGGCACTTGCTCACATAATCTATCCATACAGTTCACTTAACCCCATTTGGGTAACAGCAGTCTGTGCCAGTGTTGCACTGGCTTTGTCTTAGCAAAATGCCCTTGGTCTTACTTTGTGGAGAAGATAAACTTCCCAGTTCTCCAGTTCCAGAGTTCATGTTTAAAGCCTTTGCCGGAGGCTAACGAATGGAGCGTTGTTAATTCGGAGAACATTCCTTGGTATCGAAGCACTTGTTTGTCAACTATAGACAAGTGGCCGTGGCCCCTGCCCCCTTTCACACTTCTGGGTTGTAGGCAGATATGTCTTTGACTATCATAATTAATCACTAACCCTAGCTCCACAATATAAAGACATTAAATTGGTACCGATGGCTTGTTAGATGGATATTTATATGGCTACAAAATTCAGCACTGAACCTTGGGGAGGGGAGGGGGTCAGTTTTTCATCCCTGCTGAGTCACCCTGCTTGCTGTTAAGAATCTCTCCATCCTAAAATTGCTTGCATCTCTCCATCGTAAAATCTTTCTCTGACATTAGAGTACATGTGGCAGGCTATAGACTGCTTTAAGAAGAGGGTTTTTTTTATATTGTTGCTTTTTCAAGCTGTTAATGGGGATGATTCCCTTATAAGCAATGTGTTTATGTGTATTGCATTAGGTGGCTTTATTTTGCTGGATGGAGAGACCTTTGAAGTGAAAGGGAATTGGGAGAAAGGGAACAAGATACCTGCCCTTGGCTACGACTTCTGGTACCAGCCACGGCACAACGTCCTGATGAGCACTGAATGGGGAGTTCCAAAGATCTTTGCAAATGGGTTTAACCCAGCAGATCTGAAGAAAGGTGAGAGAGTGTTTCTTTAGACACTCCAGGTTGGAAAATGTGCCAAGGTTTTGATGAGCGCAGGTCTATGCCCAGTGGCTCTTCTCTGGTCATCAGCTTTCACTAGCAACAGGAAGCGAACGTGCCCTGGAAGGATTGATTGCAGGTCCAATGTGTAGACCCTACCAAAGACCAAACTGAATGTGGCTCACACCAAGGCAGGCCGAGCCCACCCTGACCCCTCTTTACATAATGCGAGATCTTGACTCCAATGGGCAGGTCATAGCCAGGGGCAAAACAGTTGTCTTCCCATCTTGCCTGGGTACAATCCCTTTTACTGCATTACAGACAGTGCTGATTTTCTAAGTAAAGTACAAAGCTCCTGTCAATCAAGGACATTAAAACTCGGCAGCCGGTAACTTCTATAAGTGGAAGTTTCCAAAACATCAGCAACTCCCCAGCATTACAGAAGGTGCGAGTAGGTGCTCCTTCAAGGATGATGGGGGCAGGGGAAGTGGTTGTCATCTCCTGATTTCTGCAATCTCTGCTCTCCACAGGTGTTAATGCCCCTCTGTCCTTTTTAACAGCCTGATGTTCTACTATTCAAACTATCCTTTCTTCTGCAATGTTACTGTCTCTTAGCCATTCCTGAAAATGTCTTTTCTGTTTCACAGCCCTACAGACTATTTTTAGTCCTAGGTAAAAATCTTAATTCAGGTGTGTGGTCATATTAACACAGGTGTGGAAAAGATTAACCATGAAGTGTTGGATTGCTCTGTCAAGATGCTCAGGAAGGCTAGGTTTTGTTTTACAAATTTGAATAAGATGTACATTTAACTTTGACTACAGGCTAATGAAATAATATCTTTTAATTATTTTTCCTGGGTTGGTTGTATTTCTTAAACTTAATAATCTAGCAAATTAGTGCACAGTCCAATAAAGTTGTATTTGTTTTTGCTTTCATCTTAAATGAATAAATATAGTGCTAGGCTGTGAGCATATTGGTAAAGCTTCTAGTTTCTCTTTAGTGGGAGAAAAATGTGCTGTGTTGATATGCACCACACCATCTGCACCCCCCTTTCCAAAATCCTAGATCCTCTCATGCCCTTGTTACTTTACATTAAAAAAAGCAAACTGACATGTAACAGATAATGTCCTTTAAACCTTGGTTTCTGTACTACCATCACACTGTTTGAACCCAGGCAACTATGGAGCTGTGGATCCCAAAGCTCACCCATAACCTCTCAGCTGTTATATTGCTTTAACACCAGTGTTCTGCTTGATTGCCATGCTCTTAATTTTAAAAAAGCAGCAAGGTTTTCTGAAGGTGAAATCTTTTACTGGACCAGCTCTGCAGTTGGGGTAAAGTTAGAAGAGCTTTCAAATGCAAGACCTGACAAAGAATGTCTTGCATTTGCTTGTATAACTCTATCCCAATTACATAGTTGGTCTAGTAAAGAGATAAACCTAAGAAATCCTTGCATCTCGTAACAGTTCTGGACCATCATGGTGACATCATTCTTACACTACTGTCATAAAAAAAAGAAAAATATTTAATGAAAAGTAAAGGGGAAAAAGCTTTAGTGCCCAGTATAAACATGTCATTACTTATTTTTTATAACATTTGGAAATGTTATAAATTCAGAAAAATGACGGAGGATGCCTGGAGTCTAAAAAGATTGAGAACCACTGCCTGAGGCTGTTCAGGGTTGAATTCAGCCATGAAGAGGAGCTTAGTCTCTTCCCCTCCCCTCCCCTCCCCTCCGAATCTCATCTTGCTTCTCCTGGAGATGGTTGTATAATCAGAATGACCAGCACCGCTCGTATGGGTTTGGAAAAGACTCAGGTGTAGCTAAATTGGGGTTTGAAGATCTGAAGACTCAATGGGTAGAAACTGTCCTTCAGACTCTCACTGAACATAGTCTTTCCTGTCATCTGCCTTGTGCTGGCCATGGAGATGTGGTGCAGAGAACCCCACAATCTGATGCTTGATGCCTCTCCTGTAAAGAGTTTTGAAATGCATAGAGATTCTTGAGCAAAGCCCCATGAAACACTTGGAACCCCCCCACCTGATATTGTCTGCAGTTGCAAAGATACAGCTGTTTGTCTACACGCTTGAAAACTATTTTTCTCCAGGGCTAAAGGCAGCTCTTCTGACATAATTTTTGTATGACTTGATTCCTCAGGGTGCTATGGCCGCTACATTAACGTGTGGGACTGGACCGCCCATACTTACATGCAGTCCATTGATTTGGGGGAGGATTCCGTCCCGCTGGAAATCAGATTCCTCCACAGCCCTGACGCTGCAGAGGGATATGTCGGGTGTGCCCTGAGCAGTGCAGTCCACCGTTTCTACAAGACCGAGGTAAGGACTTTGGCAGGAGACAAGGCTCAAATGGGACCCTGTTTCAGAGAGGCCCTGGGTCACTGAGAGAACAGAGAAATTCACTTAGAAAGAGCTGTCAGGCAAAGCTCTTCTCATGTGGCATCAAGTTGAGAGGCTCTGTAAAACCATAACCCTTCCAAGCAGGGAGGTGGACCAGGAGGTCCTACTCTTTCTCAAAGCAGGGCAAGCAATCCAGTGCTAGCTACTTGTGTTAGGAGCTCCCAGAAGTCCTAAATGCTCTTTCTCATCAGTGGAGTTAACTCTCATTTTATGACATTCTCCAATTCTTTGCTATGCACCAGGAGCCTTGCAGAGTTTTGACTTTGAGGCGGTGAGCGTCTGGGAAATAAGTGGCAATCCTCCATTTGCAGTGCTGAGGCTCTTAACAAAAGCCAGTATGTGCATGTAAACCAGTGTGCCATCAGCTTCCATTCATTTCCACCGTTGTTTGAATTAGGACAGTGGGTGGCTTGGAAGAATCTTACAAGAGATTAGTTCTGGCTGGAGTTAAGCTCAGGGAGACTCATTTGCATCTTACACTGGATTTAGAAAACAGCTGAGCTGGCATGGAATTGATTTTCCTGTGCGTATAATTATCTAAATTCTTTGCTACAGTAATGTAACAGGCACCGTGGGTCCTACGTTTTCCCCAGACATGTTCTTTTTCAGCCTGAGCTAAAGTCTTCTGCAAAGGTGGAAAATAGGTTATAGACTCAGTTCCACAGAAGAAGCCAACTCTAACCTATCAGGTGTATTTGGCCCCTTTCCCTTTGAACTCTCGTTACTTGGGCAGGATGTGGAGCACATCCACTGGGCTATTGTTGAGGTCCCACAAAGTAACACATGCTTTATTCTGATTCTTGTCAGATAGTGTAATCATTAACTCCATATAGTCTACCTAGTCACTTATTCACTTCATCAGCACTGTTAACGCTTATCTGTAGTACTTGTATGTCACCTCTGTACAGGCTAGGTTAAGCACATGTTCTTACCCTTACCCTGCTGCTATCAAGCATAACTGAGCTTTTGTTGACTGATCAAAAGGAGCACTGGTGATGCATATGCTTTTGTTCCTCTGTAGAAGGGAACCTGGGTGACTGAGCAGGTGATCCAAGTGCCCAACAAGAAGGTGAAGGGGTGGCTTCTGCCTGAGATGCCAGGTGAGTGGAGGAGGGCTCAAGATTTGCTTTTCCAACATCCTCAGCAGCACTGTAGATCCCTGCCCATGAAACACGTCCTGTATCAAAGACATGGAGATGGGTATTGGTGCTTCCAGTGTCTGGGTGCATGCTCCAAGAGAAGCAGGTGTCTTTCTGCAGACAAGGTTGCTCAGAGTTGCCATTCTCACCCCAATTTGTGTTACAAATTTGCCAGTATCTGTTATCAGTTGAAGTCCGATCGGCTTATTTAAACTGAAGCACCTATGAGGCTGGGCAGTGGCTTTTCATAGGAATCCTTGTTCTTCTGCAACACCTTTCTGAGTTCAGGATACATCTGCTTGTTAACATCTTTCTTGCTCGCACTGTGGTCTTCTTACTCCCACACAAAAGCAGCCCATGTTAGTCCCAGGCCATGGTTTTGTTTGGATTCAACAGCGTGGTTCCTCTGGCTGTGGCCCATATGTAAAATATTTTAACCTACTGTCAGTTGCTAGCTGGGAATGCGCTAGGTTAGAGCATGGCTTCTGCTCAGTGGAAGCCAAGTCAGCCAGTCTCTGGTCCTCCATGTATGAAATCACATTTGGTCCCTTCTTCCAGGCTAGAAACCTGGGGGTGGTTTCTGCTGTGAAAGGAACCCTGGATCCCCTCTGCCTTTCAGTGAGAACTCACCATGGTCTTGGCAGGCACCACTAAATGGGGAAAACCTGGATGGAACCACAGGAATCATCTAAGGCCAAAAAAGAGATGTAGATGGGAGTGGTGACAGCAGCACTGCTGAGACTTCTCTCTGCCAACACCCTGGGTTTTGTATCTGAACTGGGTTTGTCTGACATGCATGTGAAGGTCCTTGGTGCTCTGTGCCTGATGTACTAACAGTCATGAATCTTGTTTGCCTCTGCCGCTGTTCACTGTATATTTCTTGCCTCCTCTGCTGAATGTTCTCTTTTTTTAAGGTCTCATTACTGACATCCTCATCTCCCTGGATGACAGATTCCTGTATTTCAGCAACTGGATCCATGGAGACCTTCGTCAGTATGATATCTCCAACACCAGGAAGCCCAAATTGGTTGGACAGGTGAGGCAAGTTGCTGTGGTTGGGTACACTACCTGTCTCCTCTTTAGAAAGGGAAAAGGACAAGTTTCACTCTCCATGTAAATACTGTGGCTGCCTGGCCATGTATCTTCCATGCCTGGAGTCCTTGCTCCCTTGGTGACAACATACCCTTGCCTACAGGTGTTTTTGGGAGGCAGTATCACCAGAGGTGGGCCCGTCACTGTGTTGGAAGACCCAGAGCTGCAGTGTCAGCCGGAGCCATTTGTGATCAAGGTGAGCAATGTTGGCTGCCTTCTCCACCAGAAGCATCATGTCTTGGCACTGTTCTGCTAATTCCAAAGTCTGGAGCAGAGGCCAAGTTAGAGGCCAAGTTGGGATTCTGGAGTCAGGAACTGAGTTACCAAAGCCAAGGGGAATTTTCAAGCAGCCAGACCCAGAACAGACCTGGCCAAGCAGGTTCAGAAGAGAGAAAACCAAGAGCAGAGAATGAAGGAGGCTTACTGCCACAGACCTTCAGAAGAACTGTTGGCTGGCCTCAGCCTGAGGCCACAGGTGGGGTTAAATGGGAAGGCTGCTCTCCCTAGCAACAGTCAGGAGGTCCTAACAGCAGCTAGCTGGCTCATCAGCCAGGCTGGAGCTGCCAGTTATTGCCTCTGGCAGGTTTGGCCGGCTGGGAAATTAGCTTGGGCTGAGCTGCCTGTTACCACCCCTGCCAGCCTGGTTCTGCTGCTCTCATGGAAGCAAAACTCCCCTGCAAGAACAGGAGAAATTTTAAACGGAGTAAGGATTGAGGGATCAGGGTCTTTCTGACTTAGCCCAGCTTCCACATCCATATAAAGCATATCCCAGGTACCCTAGGGAGCTTAGACTTAGGCAAGCAGCCAGTTTTGCCATTGAAAAGGTCGGCAGCCTAAATGAAGAGGTTTTAACCCTGTCTGTCCAGGAAAGCAGACTTGCATCTTCAGGGAGTGGACCCTGCTCTGCCTCTCCCTTCTGTTGCATTCTTCTTCCCATGTGAGAACACCAGCAGCTTGTAACACCCCCTGTTCCCATTGTTCCTCCAGGGGAAGAAGGTTGCAGGTGGACCTCAGATGATCCAGCTGAGCTTGGATGGCACGAGACTGTACGTAACCACTTCCCTTTACAGTGGATGGGACAAGCAGTTCTACCCAGACCTTATCAGGTAATTAATGATTCTGGGTGGGTGATCCCAAAAGGCAGAGCCACTACTGCCTGCAAGACAGGCCTGTTTTCAGTTGCTGCCCCTTAGATATGAGTGGTATTTATACCACATTGTAGTGAGCCCAGGGATTAATAATAGTACTCACTGCTAACCACTACATGGGCTTCACAAACCAGTGAGGATCAATCCATGCTGAATAGGCACAACAACCTCTGCGTTGTCTGTTTAAATCATTCCTTTGACCCAATATGGACTGGGAGAGTGGATCATAAAAATGTATACAGTGCTGCTGTTATAGCAGCTGACCCAGCCTGCTTGAAAGTGTGTTGCCTTAGAAGTACCTTCACACGGTGTCTCTCCATGGTTCTCAGGTCAGGTCTGGTCAGGTTCTGTTGTTACAAAGAGCAGGCAATAATCTTCTGCATGAGGGGTGTAGTACCGCCCATCGCATAAGAATCAATCGCATCTAAGAGTTTCTCAGGCATTGGCAGTTCTAGGTCAGGTTTCTCAATAAACCAGTGAAACTTGCCCTAGGACACTTCTGAATATGACCCACAGGCTCCTGCTGGGCCCTTCAGCATAGCACAGTCTTAGTGATGCCTTTGTTGTCCCTCCCTGGTGGGAAGAGGACTCCAGATCTAAGCAGATGTGTACAAACATGGAGTTGAGGCTCACCTCTACTCCCAAAAAGACTTCCTGCTTAACCAAAAATGTCTCCCTCAGTCCGGAAGAGAAGAGCCAGGGTGAGGAAGTAGGATGTGACTTCACTTTTTTCCTACCATCTGCTTTCTTGTCCCTCTCTAGGGAAGGCTCTGTTATGCTGCAGATTGATGTGGACACTAAGAAAGGGGGCCTGACAGTGAATAAAGATTTCCTAGTGGACTTTGGGAAGGAGCCCCACGGGCCTGTCCTCGCCCATGAGGTGCGCTACCCTGGTGGAGATTGCAGCTCTGATATCTGGGTTTAATTCTGTTCTGTTGTTTTTTTCCCTGCCTCCTTCTGATTATTTCATCCTAAGCACAGATCTAAAAAGGGGCATAGGTTAATGTGATCAGCTGGGGCTTAGTCCTCTCTGCCAATCTAGCTTTCTACTGACACTGAGCCACAGAAGCCCTGCACCTGCCTCTGGTTGAGGCAGTCGGGTCTCTCTAAACCATGAGGCACTATGTCTTACTTATTTCTCTATGCCTTCCTATTTAAAGGGGCCTGTGTATTCCCTAATGGCCACAATCATTAGGGAACGTAGTTAGATGTGATGAGGAAGTCATACCGATTCTCCACCAAAGGATTCTAGCAGCTGGCTTCAGGCTTGTGTCTCTGAAGTGCCACTACAGGCACCTTAGCATCTTGCTGAACTTGCTTCTGTGGCTTACTGCTGAATCTTCTCTGCCTCCATCTCAGAATCCAACAATAAGGAACCCATAACCTGCCAGTCCTAGGACATAGCCAGAATCGAATACAACTAGTCACTACAGTAGTTCAGAGGACCCATTCCTCAAGAGGAACAGATGTAGTTGCTCCTTTTAATCTCATCCAAAGGACTGGTGGAAAAGAGTTGGTTCATCTCTGCAGTAAATTGGGGCCATTCTGCAGTGAGGGGTGGCCTGTACTTGAAAGATAAATCAGATGAAAGTGGAATGTGGATCAAGTGAAGTGGTTCAATGGGGCCCAGTCTTCTTGGCAGGGCTGACACAAATTAGCCCCCCACCCTCTTCAAGTGTTGCTGTCATCCCCTTCCTCTGCCAGCTCTAGTGCTCTGCTTTCTGCCGCTTATCCTGTGCTCCCTGCCAGATCTCTTGCTCTGTTTTCTGCCCCCTGCCACATCTGCTGCCGTGCTGCCTGCCACACACAGAGGCTGCCCATACCATTGCTGGCATTTGTGCCACAGGCTGGCCACCCTATTCCTGGATAACTCTGTGCCTGTGTGCGAAGCTGGGTTGGATTTCCTTTGTTTGCAGCCCTGTTTTAGGAAAAATAAATAATAAAGTTGTTCTTTGCATACACTAGAGCTTCCCATGTCTGACTTCTGCTAACTCTTCTGCATCTCAGAGACCCTACGGCATAAGACAGAGATTTTTGTATCTCTTGCGTGTCTGAAAGTCACTGTCACTGTGCCTGGAAACCCTGGAGTGGCAGGCTTTTCACAAGCCCTTGCTGCTTTACCTGAAGCCAGATGATGGAAGGCGTCTGTTCCTAACAACCAAACTTTACTTGAACTATTGCAGTTGGAGCCTCTAAAGCCTTGTCTGCACTTAGCTGGTTCTGTTACCAGGCCTTCTGGGGCAGATGGCAGCTGCCAGACTGCAGCCATAGCCACCCAGCTTCTCATGACTGGGCACCTTCTAATGGGACCTTGCCCTGTTCCTGAGAAAGAGAGAAACTGAGGGCTGTGCCTTAAAGACAAGCCTGTGAGAGGCCAGAAGAGGCAGCTTGGGGCTATCTAGCCCTAGCAGAGTGGGCAGTTTGACCTGAGCAGAGCTGGAGGAAGGAGCTCACTGCTGGGAGCTGTGTAAAGCACTGTAGGGAGCTGGAGACTGATTGAAGGAGGTCCCTGTGCATGAAGCTGAGAAGCAGTACCAGTGCCTGGTACTGTTGAGCATATATTAACAATCTTTGCAGCAGCAGGACATTAGCTGCTGTGGTCTGTCTGCTTTCCCTGGGGCAGGTTCGAGTGTAATGTCTTGTGTTGTGTCAGGAGTGACTGTAGTTTTACTAAGAGATGGTAGATTTGCATGGGACTGTTTGGACAGGGTTAATCCTGCCTCAGACAGGGGGTTGGACTAGATGTGAGCTCTGGAGGTCCCTTCAGGCCCCACTGCTCTGGGATTCTGTGATTACAATGGATTGGGGAAAAAAATCCAGTTTCATTTCCAGCCTGGGTACTACCAACTTATTTCACAGGTTGGGTTAGTGAGACCCAGCTCTGTTTGATTTCATCCATGTACAAAGGCAACACCGACTGAACGGCAAGTGGTTTCTCAGCCAGCCAGGTTGGGCTGATGCGACCTGTCATTTCAGCATGGGCATAACGGACATCAGGCTCTGGAATGGATGGGAAGGAAGCCAGAGGTTTTATGGACTCCCAGCATCTGCTGTCCTTACGACTCCAGACCTCACCTGGAGGATTATGCGCAGTTTTAGGCACTGCACTACAAGATAAATGTGGACATTTTTGAAAGAGTCCAGCAGAGAGTGACAAAAATACTGGAGTTCTAGGAAACATGACTGATGCAGGGAGGTTGGAAATCTGGGGCTATTTAGTTTGAAGAAGAGAAGACTGAGGTCTTTCCAGTAATTGCCCTCAGGGACATAAATGGTGTTTATAAAGAGGATGGAGATAGACTATTCTGTGTGGTCATAGCAGACAGGACAAGACGTAATTGTCTTCAAAAGGAAGCAAGGGAAATTTAGATTGGATAATAGCAAGAACTAAGCTGTGCTAGGATGGGTCCTCCTAGCGGCTGTGGAATCTCCATCCTTGGTCATTTTTAAGAACAGTCAGACAAAATCTTGGATGGACGGTTCAAACAGGGCAGTCCTTCCTAGAGCAGGGGGCTAGAGAGGTCTGAGTTCCTGAGAGCCCTGTCAGCACAACTGTGCTTTAGTTTTATGACCCTGTTTCACCATCCATGCTGTAGTTCAGCCTCCGTCCTCCCCATGCAGCAGGGCAGCGCTGTTATCCCCCTTGTGCAATGGGGCACAGATGTCTAGAGACTGTGTGACTCTACCCAGACAATCTGGTGAAGCTTGGAAGGGAAGCTGTGTCCTCTGACTCCTGGGCCCATGCCCCACACTGGTCCCATCCTTCCTCCCTATGACCCTTCCTTCTCTGAGCAGGAGAGCAAACCAGCACCATTCATGTTGTCCACGGGGGTATTCAGGATCTCTGGTGCCCTAGCTTTTCTTCCTGAAACAAAGTTTGTTTGCAGCATGGGTGCATGATAAGTGATCCACCAAGTGGGAAGCACAGCATTGTGCCTGAGTTTGCAGCATCCTGAGCTGATCACTTGAGGAATTGTTAGCTCACACACTTCTTGTTCTCCCCATGGTGGTACTAAATCTGAAGTCTCTTTAAAAGCCAGTGCTAATTTCTGCATTGCCTCCTGCTTTGTAGCAGAGAAATGGGGAATGGCCCAAGTGAATCCTGCAGCTGGAGACCAGAACCTCCTTGCCAGGTGGGGAGAGCAGGTTTTCTAACCCAGTGATCCCGAATACATTATAACTTGGAGCTGTTGTTGCAGCCCCCAGGTTCCCACCTGGACCCAGGGCAGTGCTCCCTCCAGTGTCATGAGGAGATCCACTGTGGACTGAGAGGGCAGGCGGTCCAAACCTGTTCATGCCTCCAGACCACAGCAGGTAGACACAGTAACCAGGCTGGTAGGAGCCTTTTCCCCTCCTGAAGCAGGAGCAACTATTCTGTGAGTGCCCGGCAGAGGGCACCTGCCTCTGCCTGATGGAGGCCCAGCTGGCCCTGTCTGGGGGGAGACAGGCGTTCAAAGGGACTGAAGCATTGCATTAGCACCAGCTTCATAGCACAGGTTTTGGTGGGTGCTGTCAGAGGCTGATGGTCTCCAGGGCCAGTAGCAGCATCTAGGCAGGGAGCAAACTCT
>NW_005842934.1:518567-524790 GCF_000455745.1 Alligator sinensis
CTCTTTCCCCCTCGTTATAAGGCATGTGAGCACCTGCTCTTCCACCAGGGAGTGAGGAAGGCAGGATGGATTTGGGGCAAGTGAAGGGCTGTGGCCTAGGTATGTCTAGAGACTGGTCGACTTCCCATCCCCTGCCCTCTGCACAGCTTGGCTCATGCTGCTCCAGTCCCTTGCTGTGCTAGGCCAGGTCTTTCCTGGTGGATTTGCTGGTACCTGGCATCTTCCTGATACCACAGTCCTGGGCTCACCCTCAGCCCTGCCAGTGCCCCTCGGTCCTGACCTGTAACCTGTTGCTAATTTGCTTTAGTTCTGGACCCCCCACCCAACTCCCCTAAATCCCCTCCCTTTAGATCTGCAGCCTCCCCACACCTTGCTAGCCCAGCCCTGTGCTCCCCTCTGCACTGCTTATGCTTCTCAGTCCTGCCCCGCAGCCCTTTCCCCCCAGAGCTAGGGGTCTAGAGCAGGTGCCAGGGCCGTTATCTTGAGTCCTGCACTGATTTCTGGGTGACTGAGAGGCTGGCGGCCCATCCACCCCATGCCTCAGCTTCCGCTCACACACCGCAGATAATGTCTCCCTGGCCTTGGCGAACCAGCTTGCACGTGTCACAGCCTCCTGCATGCGATGAGGTGGTTTTAGCATCTTGGGTGCCGGAAGTGGAGCTCCTTGGCCAATTCCTGTCCTGGCCAATGATGCAGGGAGCCCCTGGCCCTGGAGCCGGTGAATCTGTGATGATGTTTGCTGCTGTCTCCTGCTCTGCTGGTTTTTCTAGTTCTGCCCCAGCACCCCCAGGGCAGGGAGGTGTCTCTAGGTGTCAGCAGGGAGCACTGTTCCCTGCTTGAGGCACTCCAGCCTGGACACATGGGGTTTTAGAGCTTGAGGCTCCCAGAGGGACCCTGGGGTCCTAGGAACAAAGTGGCAGATTTGTTTCATGGACTGTCACCCAGGAGGTGGCACTGGTGAAAGGCACATGCACGCTTGTGAGCACAGGTGCTCGCATGTGGATGCACCCAGCCCTCCTATGTACACTATCAGGGGCTTCCTTGTGCAGGTCTCAGCCTGCCCCATGGGCCTGCCTTTGCCCCCACGTGTGCCCACATGTGTTCTGGACATGTCTGCAGTGCACCTGCTGTGGGGATCGCACCTGGCATGGACAATCTAAGCTGGCTGTCAGCTGGTTTGCTTAGGCACCGGGAAGGCGCAGCTGCAGGAACATGACTGTCAGGTAGCAGTGTTGTGCCCAGTGGCCCACAGGGGCAAGCGTGGCCCATACCAATGCTGTGATGCCTACTCCTTGCCTGCCCAGTGGTACCCAAGCAAGTGAAGTAAAAGCCAGGGTGGGTCTTTTCCCAAGTGCAATTCCAGCTCTGGATTACAAGGAGGTGCCAGCTGGGACATGCATGTTCAGACCTGCACTCTCAGTCCCACATACATGTTCACACCTGCACACAACCCCACGTCAGGATGTTCACATGTGCGCATGTGTGCACGCGCGCGCGCGCACACACACACACACACACACACATGCACGTGTCCGACCTTAGCTGCCCCCCTTGATATCTGCCTTTTCAAATTCTGAGCTCCACTTCCATCTTAAAACCTCAGATGAAGATGGGGACAAGCCCTTTAGCGATGCTGCCTCCCTGCCGCCTTGTCTCCAAGGGACCCAGCAGCTTTTTCCCACCCTACAGGTCTCTGAGTAAGTGTCTCCTGCTCCAGTGCCTGTGGACCCCTGCCCTGTTATAGTGAGCAGAGAGGGAGGGCCCCCTTATAGTGAGCAGAGAAGGAGGGGAGGCCTCCCTGCATCATGTGGGTCCCTTGCACTGCGTGTGCAGGGTCCAGGAGGCTTTGCCAGCAGCTGCGGGAAGTCTGCCAATGGCACCAGCCAAAGTCCACTCCTGTTTACACAGGTGTAAAACTGGAGTGACTTTCAATGGAGCTGACTTGGACAGATGCCAGCATGAATGAGATCCAGCTTGTGGCCGCCTCCAAGCACACAGGGAGCTCAGGCACAGCTGGGGAGAGAGGGAGAGAGAGGAGGGATGTGGGCTTGCAAATGGATAAAAGAGCTTGAGGGAGCTGTAAGTAAAAACAGAATCTACTGCCTCAGTTTCTCTTCCTGTACTGTGTTCAGTCAGACTGGGAGCTCTTGGGGCAGGTGTTAGCTCCTTCAAGGTCTGGGCAGCTCTTGGCACCATGGGGCTTTGATCTCAGCTGGGGAAGGGAAGGATCTCTCACCCTGGCTCTGTACAGCACCTGGCACTGTGGGGCTCAGCTGCATCCTCTGGGTGTTAACCATGGGCCAGGAATGAAATGGCTAGAACTCATTTGCCACCTCTGCTTGCAAGGCCTTAACATCAGGAGGGGAGTAGGTGAAGAGGAGAAAGCCCTCTGCTTTGGGAAGGTGTTTGCTAGCAGAGCCAGGGCAGCCTCTTCTGCCCTGCACCCCAACCTGCCACTGTGGAGCCTGAGCTCTCATGGGAATCATGGGGCTTTCCCAGTGACTCATGGCATCCTGGCAGACTCTGGGCTACCCCTGCCTCCGGCTCCCAGCACATGACTGGGCAGGACGGGTCCCTAGCGCTGCCTGCCTGAGCCCTTTTAAAGCTCATTTGTGGCTGCTCAGGTTTCTGAGTGGAGAGATGGGTATGTGGCTCAGAGAGCAGCCACATGGATTCTTCTCTCAGCTCCAGGAACAGGCTGGTGTTCATCAGCTACAGCAAGGGAGCCTGGGGACACCTGGATTCCTTTGCTAGTCCCAAGGGGGAAGTAGATCTAGGAGTTAGAGCAAGGACCTGGGAGCCAGGACTCCTGGGTTCTGGGCCTAGATCTGGGGAAAGGATGGGCTGTAGTGGTTACAGCCATGGGGGTGGGGAGTCAGGACTCCTGGGTTCTCATCCTAGTTCTGAGGAGGAATTAGGGCCCAATGGGTAGAGCGGAGACCTGGGATTCAGGCCTCGTGGGCTGCAGCCTGACACTGTGACAAGCAGCCTGGAATCTGAACCCAAGCCGATCCTGAACTCCTACAACTGCAACCTCTGCTGCTATTCATGAATGCCAGCACATACCAGCAGTGCCAGGTGCTCATGGAGGGAAGTCCAGGGCAGCTGCCCCGTCATGCCACTGGGTGGGGTGGGGGGCCTTGCTGCTGACTCAAGCAGTGTGACTATTACTGGAAAACCTTGTGCCAGCTGACAGCTGCCCTGCCTGTCCACATGCATGTGTGATATCCCAGGGCTGTGCTCAGGGCATGCAGCCAGCCCCACAAAGTTGCTTCTCCTGCCCTGGAAGCCAGAAATATCCTCCCTGATTTTAAACCCCCCCCCAAACACACACACACAAAGCAGGGGTATCTGCATTCTGGCACCAGGGAGCTGCCGCTTTGTATTTTCCACTTGCTGAAGTTTAGAGGCCTGGTTTTCTGGGCTCATCTCTGCTGTCCAGATGTCATTTCTGTCCCAGAGCTCAGCACCACCCCAGGCACGTGCTCCAGGTTTCCAAGGCTCCAGTGTAGCACAGGGGTGTAGGTGTTGCAATGCACTCAGCTGGTTGTGAAAGAACATCCTCCCACCTCAGGTACATCTCACCTGCCCGTCAGCTGAACTCCTTGCTGCAGATGTGTCGTCCTCACAGCTCGGGGCAGGGAGGAAGTTGCAGGCTCATCTTCCAGCTATGTACGGTGCTGGTGACTGTAAGCTCCTTGGAGCAAAGACTGTCTAGTCATAGAACCCCAGTCCCAACCTTGTTGGTTTTTACTCACTCCTGCTATGTGCTTATTAAATAAATATGTCATGGAGGAGATGAAGTGTGGCTGGATGGGTTGGTTTAACCGCCAGCCTTTTCTTCAATGAGCTGAAAAGAAAGAATTTACTTCCTCGATGAAACAACAGTGGTCTCCAAGCCAAACACTGGCAACTGGCAGTAGCCAAGCAAAGGCAGGACGATTCCCAGAAACCTGATGGGCTAAGCTGGGTGCTGGTTATGTGAGAGAAGCAGGAAAAAAGTCCAGGGAAGGAGTGGAAAGCTGGACACAGCCTGGGGCTGCAGGGACCTGGGGAGAAGCTAAGAGGGATCCGACCTGTTTGCTAAGCAGGGATTCAAACAGGGGGCAAACCCCCACCTGCTGCTGTTTGATTCCTCCAGGACTTTGCATCATGAATTAATAGCAAATGAGCTAGCAAGGTTGAAGACTTCTGTCTGCATCAATGCTTTCTCCAACTAAAAGGCCTGTGCGCAGCTGTATTTTGCCAACTGCATGGCTCACAAGGGGTCACAGATGTATCCTGATCCTTGCCCATCCTTGATTCACTTTGCAAAACCCTGCAAAGCAAGAGATTTCCACCTACCTGCAGGGGACCCCAGCTCCCAGGGCTGTGGGATGGGAGAGTGGGGCACTGGGGAGCCAGCTTCATGCAATCGCTTCTAAGAGTTCCCTGCGCCAGCCAAGAGATGAACAGAGACTCGACAAATACCGGACAGACAAAGCGCAGCAAGTGCATCATGTAACACGACCGCCCTGTCTGCTCACTACAAAGGCTCCCTGTGCCATCAGCTTTGACGCTGTTAATACATGCTAGATTGGGGGTGTCAATGGCACAGTCCACAGAGCGCCATTATCCAGCCCCAGTGTTGTTCCCAGGTCTGGAGTTGGCCCACACACCATATGTGATGTGTACCAGACATGCCCCATGTGTGGAGTCCAGGACATGCCACACGCAGCGCCCCCCACTTGAGCTGCTCTGGAGTGGGTGCTGTGTGCAGCTGGTTGGAGTGCACTGGATCTGGCATGGGGCTGGGGGTACAGCTCTGAAGTTGCAGCAAAGTAAGTTTAGACTGGAGATCAGGAAAAACTTTGCTGTTAGAGCAGGGAGCTCATGGCATAGATGAAAGGGAAGAGGTGGACGCTCCATCACTGGAGGTGTTCAAGAAGAGGCTGCAGAGCCACTAGTCGGAGATGACCTAGCAATTGATGCCTGTGCTCTGCTGTGGGGATTTCTCAGTCCCCCAGGCTTTGTTGGTTTCCCCAACTTCTTTCTGCTCCATGTGTCAGGTGGGGTTTAAGCCTCCCTCAAAGGCACTGGGTGTTGGCTGCAACCCAGGCTGGGGCTGGGGACTGGCCTGTGCCAGTGCTCCTGCTGGCACCAAAGCTGGAGGGTCCTGGCTAGGGCCCTACGTGAAGCAGGGGCCCCAGTGGTGCTTATTGTACATAATTATTGAGTGAAAAAAGTTATATAAACGGCTCACTAAGTTGTTAACCTAGCCCTGGTCAGACCAACTTCATATTTGGGGTCAGGAAGGGATTTTCCCCCCTGGTCAGACTGGTCCGGACTGGTGGGTTTTGCCTTCCTCTGTACAAGGGCACGCACAGCCTCAGCCTGGGAGCTCTTGAGTGTCTATTAACAACGTTTTTACAGCAGCAGGACGCTGCTGCCGCAGTCCCCCGGCTTTCCCTGGGGCAGGGTCCTGTTGTGTCAGGGTTGATGGTCGAAGAGTTCGGATGATGAATGGTTTGGACAGGGCTGATCCCGCCTCGGGCTGGGGGGTTGCACTAGATGTGACCTTGGGAGCTCCCTTCCAGCCCCACGGCTCTAGGATTTCGATGGCCTGGTCGGCAGGACTGGCCCCTGGACGGCTCGTGCTGCCCGCAGGCCCAGGCGGGGTTCACACTCGATAAGCAACGCGGAGCCGGGGCAGTGACGGCTGCGACACCGCAGGGTGATACTCCGATACGGCTCTCGCTTGTGCACTGGCAGGACCTGGCACCACGAGCTGGCCACGGGCATTGCAGGGCTGGCCCGTGACTGCGCGAGGGGCTGAGAAGGCACCGCGGGCACCCCCAGTCCTGCTGGCAGGGTGGGCAGCCAGACACATCCCCAGTTCCCCTGGGTGCCCAGCAGAAGGGGCGGGCAGGTACCTCCAAGGGCTTCTGGAAGCAGCCCTAGTCCACGCGCAGGGATTCCTGGCCCCTGGAATGCCCTTGGGGCCACCGTGCCTCAGTCTTCCCTTCTGTGAAATGGGTGCAACGCAAACGGCCCCCGGCGCCTTGCCAGCTACAGACAGCAGCATGCTCCCCACCCCGCCTTCCCCGTGACGTGCGGTTTATTTCTCTTTGCAATACCGCTGCACTGCAACCTGCCCGGGCCCTTCCTGATCAGGCAGCGCGGTAGCCACCCTCCCAGGCCCACCGGCGTCTATGGGTGCACGGGTCCTTCGCCCCCCCCCGGA
>NW_005842934.1:525262-530945 GCF_000455745.1 Alligator sinensis
GTGGTGTATGTGGGGGGATGCATGCAGGTGCATGTGTGCGAGTGGGGGAACCTGCTTGTTGCGATGAGAGAGTAGGGGGTGTGTGTGTGTACGGGGTTCTGGGGGGTGTGCGCATGTGGGGGGAGTGCGTCCCCCAGGCGGGCTGGGGGGTCTCGGTGCCAGCGGACCCTCATGGCCCTTCGCTGCCTTCTCTCCGCCAGCCTGTGGGGACCATCCCTGACACGGTGCGAAGATGAGCGGCTCGTCCGGCCTCGCGGGGCAGCACATGCGGAGGGAGCAGCGGCTCCGTCGGGGGAGAGCGCCTCAGGTAATGCCCCAGCGCACAGCCCTGTCCTGTCCGTGCCTCCAGCTTTGTCCAAGCAGCTTTGGGGTGGGTTTGGACCGTGCTATAAGGAACTGCGGGAGGTGCACAGGTGGGGCTGGGACCTGGAGCCATCCTAGCCCAGGACCCCTCTCGCTGTGTAGTCAGTGGTGTCTCTGCTGCAGGTCTCTGGGTGCGGGGGGCTCTGGTGCAGAGCAGCTTCTTGGGAACAGGATGCAGCCCCCCATCATCTTCTTTCTATTGCACTTGGCTAGGGCTCAAGGCAAACTAGGGCCCACCCCAACACCCTCCCCTGGGCTGGCTTGTCCCTCCTGCATTTTGCTGTTACCTGAAAGAGACACTCAAGGATTTAAGAGCAATGCTGCGCTTGATGTGCGAGGCCAGCAGTCAGTGCTGCGCAGAGTTGCCTGGGGGACAGTAAGTGCTCAGCAGAGTTGGGGTTCAAGTCTGCACCCTCCTCTGGGTGGTGGTAGCTGCAGCAGTCCGAACAGCGCCCCTTGCGTCCCAGCTGAGTTTGGATCTCTGTGCAGCCGAGGGTCAGCTGCACCTGACCTCTTGGTTTAGATGCTTCTACCAGCCAGAGGCACAGTCTGATCTCAAAATGCCAGTGTTGGACTGATGTAGCTGTGATGATCCAGGAAATGTGTGAGGGGCAGGGGTTTTTGTGGGTGCTGTCTTTTACTGCACCGACTGCATGGTAGGTGTGGACTTAGACAAGCTTTGAAATACAGTTTTGGTATTAAATTGTGTATTTAGAAATGTGAGCTTCCGGGGACCTTGGGTAAAAAAGTATCTTCTGACTTGTGGGAGCCAAGAGACTCCCTGGGGACCAGCTGTCCCCTGTCTGCTCACTTCAAGGTCTCATCTTGCGAAGCATTTGGACCTAATGATTGGGGTTACTGGATTAGAGCATGCAAAACCGGATTATGCCATTCACCTGTTTGTCGTGGGACCTTCGTTTATCCCTAATAAAGGAGGCTAGTAATGACTTGGTTAGAAAGGGCTTGGAGATGAGAGGTGTGGAGAAGGGCCGGTTGTTCTGAAGCATCGCTGCCAGTACCAGGTTGCCCGAGTTGCTGCTGCAGTCGAGCTGAAGAAGCGTGTGCTGTGTCTTCTGAGACTGCCTCCAGACTTGGTTTGACTTGTTTCCAAATGCTGCGTAGTCTGGACTGTGAAGGCCTCCTTCCTGAATGCCTCAAGCTCCTGTTGGTCAGTGAGAGCTGGGACAGCTTTGTGCTTCCAGAGACTGGGCCTCAAGCCTTTTAGTGCTGGAAAAGTAAATCAGCAGCTTGTTTTGAAAAACACATGATTTCTTTTTTTTCAGTCCTGTCTTATGCTTTTTGGAGAAGGGAAGAGTGGGGACAGTGAGGCAGCTAGGGGTTCCTGCTGCTGTTTGTGTGATCTGGCCAGTTGTGCTCTGTGCCTCAGTTTCCTCTTCATTGTGCAACTGGAAGGCTAAATGCCTAGGTAGCAAGGTGCCTTGGTCTCTGGAAGGTGCAAAGTATTAATGCAGAGACTGAATGCAGAGTCCTTTGCGTGAGAACCTTGCTGCTCCTCTCCTCTGTGCCCTATCGCGGTTACAGAGCGAGGTTGTTGAAATCAGTTTTATAATGGCTGGCTTCTGGCTTCTCCTGCCTTGTTGTTTGTGCCTTCTTCCCAATCTAGGTTTGCCCCCTTGTCCTGATGGCACGAGGGTCTGACTTGTTACTAGTTAAATAGCAGAGAGAGAGCTAAATCGACCCCCATCTGAAATGGAGCCTTGGGAAACCATGAAGGGATGTCAAATGTTTGGCATTCAAACGTTTTTCTGAGGCCGAATGGTAGCAGGAACTTCAGCCCATGTGCCCAGATATTTGAAGTCCAGGCCTGCCCTGGAAGCTGCATGTTGCATTATAACCACACTGCTCATGTGGCCGGGCACTGGGCTGGGGCTGAAAGGGATTGTGTAAGCTTGGGGCCAAGTCTGAGTGAGATGGAGCCACCTGCACCCGGTTCCTCTAGCTGCTGCTCTGACTCTCACACGAGAGCATCATGTGAAATCCCTGTGTGCCTGCTGCCTCGGGAATGCTGCGCCTGGCCCGGCATGGCCAGGGCTAAGCATACGGATTTAGAGGTGGTGAAGATCTGGATTAGTGTTACGGGGGCAGGGAGCATCTGTATATCGGTTGGCCCAAACACTGCTAGCGACCTTGACGTGGCTGGAGTCTCCAAAGGGTGATTATCCGTAGCTTAAGGAGTCCTGAGCACTCCCGTGCTTGGAGCAGGACTCCTGGGTTCCGTTGCTGGATGTGCCACTTGGCTGAGCCCATGGTTGCCCCTCCTGCTGACTGCCACTCTTTGCCGGATGGAAGAGCTGGAGAGTGTAAATAAAGAGGTTTAACAGTCTAGCTGGCTCTGGGTTCTGGGGCCCCTTGTCTCATTTTGCCCCCTGGCACTGTAGCATGAAGACCCTGGTTCTGGCCAGACATCGAAGTGAGTGCGAGAACTTGGGGGCCACCACCAGAGAGTTGAGCAAGTTGAGCATGCACTAGGGACCTTTCTGGCTGTGGGTCTGAAGCAGGGTTGAGGCTGTAGTACCAGTCCCCCTGCCCATTCACACTGCCAGGCCTAGTACTACCCTCTGTGTCTCCCGCTGTGCAAACCAGTCCCTCTCAGCTCTCCCACTCTGCGTCAAATAGCTGCTGCTCTCTGTGCCTTTTTCATTATCCTCTCCCTCTGCTAAGTATGGGGGTGGGTGTTCCAGTTTGTGTGAAAAAGCAGTTCAAGAAAGGTCTCATTGCAGAGCAGGGGCAACCTGCCGGGCTGGCCCATCCCCAGGGTGTGTCTGGAGTGTGTGCTTAAATGCAGTAAGCTGTCCTGAGTGTGTTCAGCCTTCATCTAGTGCAGCCAGGTGTGAAAATGGCTGGTAATCTATCTGCCTTGACGCCAAGAGGAGAATCTCTTGTTAAAGGGATTTCATACTGGAATCGTTTTCCTTTCCCCTGCTTGAGGGGGTGGTCTCTCTCCTGATAATTGTTTTAAATGTGGCCTGCATGTGCACTGTGGCAGAACACTGTGTGATTGCCGGCAGGCTGCTGCCCCTTCTCCATGCCTCAGTTTACCAGTCTTTATTTAAAAAAAGGACTACATTTCCCAGTACATAATGTGTTTCTTCTTCCCTGAAAGGGGAAACCAAGAATGAAAGTGTATCTTATACATCAAAGCTACATAACAAAGAGTAATTGAATCGTGGTCAACTTCTGTTAATTTTTCCCCCCCCCCCATGCTTTTTCCTATTTTGGGGTGGTGTGTTTTAGACACAGATGCATCTTGTATGCCGTGAAATACAGTAAGAGTGATATGTCTCGGGATGACAAGCTGTCATGTTCGCAAAGCATTACAGAGCACCCTGAAAAGTGAGGTGCCAGTTCAGGGTTGATGTAGCAAGGGCAGAGCTGCCGAGGGAGCATTCTGCCACCCGGCTTGAAATCACTTTGATAGATTTCCCCCGCCATCCAGTCTTGATCAGTGTGGTCTTTCTCTAGCTGGAGTGGGATGTAGTGAACCATAAATGCTGAGCAAAACAAGAAGTAATGCAGTGTAATGGAGACCAGATGTCTCGGGGACTCTCCCTCCTGGGCTCCTGCTGGCTCGCCTGTCTTGCTGCTTCAGGGCTCTCGTTCTTTATTCTAGGCAGGCGGGAGCAGGCCACTCTTTTAAATGCCACAGTCTTCAACCAGTGCACCTTCCTCTGCTGTTGTCACCTCTGGAGAGAGCCTTGAACACTTTAATTGAGTCAGTAACTTGGCTGTTGCACGCTTGGGAGCTGGACTTCCCTTTTATGTTGCATTTGGCTGCTGACTTCAAGCGAAGCTTCACCAGGGAGAAACTTGGCCCCGTCGTCACCATGGGTGGAGGAGTTACATGAATTCAGCCCAGCCTGTTTTCCAGACGCTATTGCTTCATTGTGTTGAGCTGATGAGTTTTTTATCTTATTGAGCACAGTGATTTAGAAAGTGGGGAGATGTGCTGAGATCTCAGCTGCAAACAGAGGTAAATAGTGCATCGTAATGTGCTTAACA
Source organism: Alligator sinensis (assembly GCF_000455745.1). Taxonomy (NCBI): domain Eukaryota; kingdom Metazoa; phylum Chordata; order Crocodylia; family Alligatoridae; genus Alligator; species Alligator sinensis. The sequence goes on from NW_005842934.1 coordinate 529,646, forward strand.
AATGATGATGTGAACCACAGAAAAATGCAGAGAGGAGGCGGCAGCAGGGAATGGATTCCCTAGCTGGGCCCTTGTGGAGCATTGATGGAAGGAGACAGGACAGCTTCTTGGCTGCCCTGCTGCAGATACATCCGTGATCAGACCAGGTGTAAGTATGTTGTTTTGGGGGCTGGCAGGGTGATTCAAGCGGCGGCTGGAAGCCAGAACTGTGGAAAAGCAAAAGAAGATGAAGGGCCTGGGATGCAAACTACAGCGCCCGAGGGTTGGTCTGCAGGGTGGAGCTGGCTTGTTGTGGTCTGGTATCCCCTGAGCAGTTGTGGGTCTTGTCTGTCTCTTGCCATATTATTCCTAAACAGGCATTGCTTCCCCAAAGGCGGGGGTCTGGTGGTGGGCCAGGAATCTGGGGAGGTCTCCCAGCCCTTGGGAAATCTCTAGGTTTCAGGGGCTGAGATGACTAGTGCTGGAAGCCCTGTTTGCTCTGATGGGGTCTGGGTGATGCATCCAGTAAGCCTTGGGTGCTACATCCTAAGTCACAGAATATGTGAAGGGTTTAAGAGGGCAGTATTTCACCCATGATCTTCCTGAGCAGACTCGAGAGAGTTGCAATACAACCCTATCGTATTTATTCCCTTTCCAGCCTCACTTGTGGCTCATGCGATGCAAAGCCAGTGTGGAAGAGCACCTTAGCTGTACTCGGTATCAGTCCTTTTTTTGTATGACACTACCCAAGTTGGATAGAGGCTTGTTCCCAGGCACCAAATTTCCTTGCTGTAAGAGAGGAAGATAAAGGGGGCAGACACTGGATGTATTATCCCCATCTTATGTTGGGAAACTGAAGCATGGAGGGGTGAAGTGATCAGTCCAGGGTCACTCTGAAAACCTGTGGCAGAGTGGAGCAGGGAATGTTTGGGGGCGCTGAGTTCAAGTCTGGCAACTTAACCTCAGGGGTGTGTTTCCTTCCTTGCTATCATGTATTTAAGTTCCAAATAAGAGTGTGTGTGTGTGGGGGGGGGAGGCAGTTGGATTGAACCCCTCCAGGATTTTTTTTTCCTTATACAGCTGTGAAAAGCATTTCCGAGTCTGATGGAACAGCCAGCCTGGGCCTGTGAGAGCCTCTGCAGCTGAACCGTGAGATTGTTACACTGGTGAGGGGTGACAGGGTCACTCGGGCCAAAAGGTGCTTTTACACCCAGCATGTAGCTACTGATCTGGGGCTGGATGCTTTAAAAAAACAAAAAAAAGAAAGTGCCACAGCTGATTTTTATTAGCCTGTGCTTGTCCTTGCAGTTGTCTTCGGTTC
>NW_005842934.1:530976-565302 GCF_000455745.1 Alligator sinensis
GCTGAAATCCCTTGCAGTTGCTCTCTGAAGTTACAAATGCCTGCTTTTTGCCCCCATTCCCCCTCAAATAGCAGCATGCTTGGCTGGGATCTGTTTTGCAGGCAGAGCTCTTGTCAGCATCCTGGAGGTGGCGTAGTATGGGGCAGGGCTTGCTAAGAAGGGGGAAAAATGACTTCCTTGCATTTTCAGGGTCTTTAGAATCTAATTACCACAAGTATTCAAAGCATGTGGGATACAGCCCAAAGGAAATGGCATGCACAAAGGGAACTGCTGTATATTATTGCTGTCCAGAAGAGAGAAAAGATGTAGTTCACAGAGCTTCACATGGCAAAGGGGTTTGAGAGAACCTCGCTGAATTCGGTCAGGCCTTTTTATCCAGAGGCTATAATGAAAGATGTTTTAAATCTTCCCTTTTTAAACAGAAGTGCAAGCCTTCAGTTTATAAAAACACCATGGTGGAGATGCTTCAGACATCACCATTTTTATTTGGTTTTGGCACCGGTTTCTCCACCAGATAAATTTGTTCCTTTTCAATTGTTCTGTTGGCTGAAGATGGCGAGGTGTGAATTGTAATGGCTCTTGCCTCCCAAAAGGGAGGCGGGGTGACTCGGTGTCAAGACACTGGCTTAGGACTTGGAAAACAGTCCCTGTGACTGGGTCCATCTCTGTAGCAGTGAAAAGCAGATTATTTTAGCCTGTGGAGGGGCACTGCTTCCATGGCCACACAGAGTTGTTTTGGGCAGTGTAGATTTGCACGGAGTCTCTTTGTGCCTCTGTTCTGTAAAATCGGAGTACAAGTCCTCTTTTCCCTGGCAGGGGTTTTGTGAGGGGAACTGTCTAAAGATGGTAAAGCCCCAAGTACTCTGGCAATGGAGACGATATTTATAATGGAAGATCATCTTGATTTCCCTTGGAATGTGGGGAAATATCCCCATTTTAGAGATGAGGTGCATATAGTCGGGGCTCCCTTCCAGCACCAGTGGCTCTGTCATGGACTGGGAAGCAGAGCTGCACCTAGGCTGCTGGACCAGTCCTTTAGTCCCTAGTTGTTTGGCTTTGGTTGAGCAGTTGTAATACTTCTGAAAGGTCCCCCGGGGTCTTTGTTTCTGGATTCCCTTCTGAATTGACAGGCAGCATTGGCTTGTTTCTGGAAGGGTGTGGAAATAACCATGTGGCTGCTTCTCCTTGAGTGGTTCACGGCATGGATCACTTAGTATTTGCTCTTAAAAATAGATAGGAAGCAAATCATTAAATTAGCAGGGAAGCATCTTCTTCCAGGACCTGTGACCTGCCAGCATGGAGTTTGCCAGCTGTAAATACAGATTTGGGGTCAAACTGGGAACAGGCGGGCAGAGAAAATTGCTCAGTGAACTTTTTTCAAAGAAAGTAATTTTTTCCGCTGCACTGGGCTTGAAAGTGGGGAGAACAGCAGGCCTGATGAAACATGCAGGCATTTCAGAGAAGGGTGGCACAGCCTTCCAGCGATTGTGAGTTTGCTTGTTGCATAGTGCATGCAGCAAAGGAGAGTGGTCAGAACCCATAACAGCAACATGCTGGAGAGATTGTGTCCCTCTTGGAAAAGGACAATTCCACTTGGCACCGGGCTCCTTTCTTATTATTTTTGGCTGGCTGTGATGAGAGGTTTGTAAAACCGAGGCGACAAAACCAGGAAGCTTTTGCAACTTTGGAGCTATTTTCAATTTGAAAAAGCAGCACTAAATGCAAATATCTGAACTGCTGCTTAATCTGAGCAACTTGGTTTTAATATCTCTGCTAGCTAGAGCACGGGGTGGAGGAGGAGGAGCTTGGCCTGGGGTTAGACTTGGGGCTTAGGAGCAAGAATCCTTGTCCCTGCTCTGTATGAGTGTCATGCTTTGCCCTTGAGTGACTCATCTGGCCTCTCCCTGCCTTGATTTCCCAATCTAGAACAAGGGCTAATGCTTTCCTATTGGTGTTGGAAGATTTGGAGCTGAAAGCACTAGGTATTTTTCATGAGTGCTGGTCAGAAAGGGAAGTTTAAATGATAAATCCCACCTTGCCCAGCTTCTATTCTGTGCTAGCCCTGAACAAAGCATTCTGGATACACCCACCTGGGCCTTGAAGGCTCTAATCCCATTAATGTCTATATAATCTTGCAAAATGCCTGTAGCAGGAGGCTGAGTAAAGCAGCCTGGTTATTTCTCTTTTGTTTGCTCAATTTTTTTTATTGTCATGGTAACAGTGGGCGAGTGGAATCTGGGTGTTGGGGTTGGTAAATGTTTACGACTCACGTTCAAGGGTGGGTGGAAGGACACGAAGAAACAGTTAAAAATCCAAGCATGCCTTCCCCTGGGATAACCTACAGGAGTGCAAGCTTCATATATAGTAGGGATCATCTGTACGAGTTGAGGTGCGCTGCTATGGGGGTTGGACTAATGACCTCTGGAGGTCCCTTCCAGCCCTGCTTCTCTGGTATGGGGGCTCTCTGTAGAGTTGAGATGCTGCTCATGTTCACATCAAATAGCGTCGCCTCTAAATTCTTCCCAGTCCCCTTCAAATCCTGTCAACCTCCTGCAGGCTGCTCAGAGTAGGTAGCCAGAGGCTCTCCCCTTCCCAGAACTGTCACTGCTGACCTTTCTCATTGCTTTGTTTCAGCTTTGAAGTGTGCAGACCTGCCACTGCTATGGGTGACGCGATCCTAGACCCAGCCCCTGGGAGACCCTTGGACAAGTCATCCAGCCCAGCTTCCCAGGGGAATGGCGGGACCTCTCTCAGTGTCATCACGGAAGGCGTGGGGGAGCTGGCTGTCATCGACCCCGAGGTGGCGAAGAAAGCCTGTGAGGAAGTCCTAGAGAAGGTCAAGCTGATGCATGGCATCTCTCCGGACTGCTTGGCAAAACAAAGCAGGGGCAGTGAAGCAGAGGCTGCTCTGCGGAGCCGTGTGGAGCTGCCCAACGGAGACTTGGGACAGGGCTGTGAAATCAAGTGCTTGGATGACCCCCCAGGTACACCCTCCAAGATCCAGGAGGAGGATGAGACTGTGGCCAATACGGTGAAGAGCGCCCGGAGGCGGCAGAAGAACAACTCTGCTAAGCAGTCTTGGCTGCTGCGGCTTTTTGAGTCCAAACTCTTTGATATCTCCATGGCCATCTCATACTTGTACAACTCAAAGGAGCCCGGGGTACAAGCATACATTGGGAACAGGTTGTTCTGCTTCAGGAACGAGGACGTGGACTTCTACCTGCCCCAGCTGCTCAATATGTACATCCACATGGATGAGGACGTTGGGGATGCCATCAAGCCCTACATCGTGCACCGCTGCCGGCAAAGCATCAACTTCTCCTTGCAGTGCGCCCTGCTGCTGGGTGCCTACTCCTCAGACATGCACATCTCCACTCAGCGACACTCCCGTGGGTCCAAGCTGCGTAAGCTCATCCTCTCCGATGAGCTGAAGCCAGCTCACAAGAAAAGGGAGCTACCGTCGCTGAGCCCAGCTCCCGACACGGGGCTCTCACCTTCCAAAAGGACTCACCAGCGCTCCAAGTCAGATGCTACGGTTAGCGTCAGCCTGAGCAGCAACTTGAAACGGACCGCCAGCAATCCCAAGGTGGAGAGTGAGGATGAGGTAACGTTGACATCTTTTTAAAGTGCTCTGGTCTAAAGGAGTGTTTGCAACACCACACGTGTGTTTGGTTCTCAGCTCATCCTTTGCTAGAGGTGTTTCTTTTAGCTGGCACAGTATAAGTTGCCTTTCCTTTTTCAAGCAAACTGGCATTGTGTTACAGTAGGACTGGCTGGGAAATATGCTACCCATCCTTCCAGGGGTACAGACATTACCCTTCTCTGCAACTTTTGGTTTCAAAGGGCTACAGGTGCTTTGCAGTGGTGGGTGAAGCTCATTACCCATCTTTAATGGACGAGCTGAGGCAACAGGGTGGGGACTTTGGGACCTGGGCCTAGATCTCCAAGCCATCCACTTCCTGAATGACCGTGGACAAGTGTTTAATTTCTCAGTGTTGTTTTGTCTCTGCAAAAATGGCTCCCCTCCTCCCATCTCAAAAGCCCTTAGAAAGGCAAGCTGGGCCTTTGTGAGGGGCGATGTGTTGGTGATCCAGTGGTAGTCTCAAAGTAAAGCCAGTCTCCTGCTCCCTAGCTCTGAGTTTGGCTCCTGTAGGAGGATGAGCTGCTGTAGAAGTCTGGGGGTGCTGTGTATGGATTGGTCCTTGCTGGTACATGGCATTGCCCCCAACCCCTTCCCCCCTTCTGGCTGTGTGAGTCTTATTCTTCCTCTGATAAACTGATTACATACATGTCAGCAAAACACAGGCTAGCTCCTTTCTCCAGGCTGGTCCTTCTGTTCGCTGACGTGGGAGCTCATCAGAGGAGCAGCGTGAAACTGCGGCCGTGATGCAAATAGAGCAAGTGTTTCAAGCATCTGCAGCACTTTATTTCTGCCCCCGACCCCTGCCTTATATTGATTGAGGAAAGGGCTGCAGAGAGGGTGGTTACTAGTTGGTGTGACTGGGGGTGGTAGATGCAGGGGAAGAGGAGGTGCTATGGCTGCCCTTCCTAGGTCCCACAAAGGAGGAATCAGTGCTATTTAAAGAGGAGGTAACCTTAAGCGAAGGCACCTGGTATTGTGCAGAGACTCCTGGATGGCTCTGTCCATTTGGTTCCCCCTCACCGTCTGCAAGGAGCATTGTCCCTGCTTGTAAGAACAGCAGTCCTGGCCTGTCCATGGCGACTGCTGTTCTTGTTGCAGGAACCTGGTATTGTGACAAGTCCTCCTTTCTCCTGGCCCTAAGGTGGGGGAGGTTAGACTCCATTGAGCTAGGCAGGTCACGCTGCATGAGGGAATCATGGAGGAGTTGGACTAGCGGGGCTCTCTGGAAGCCATGTCTAGTCCAGCCCTTTCTCAGGCAGGCTCAGCCCTGGCTAAACCATCCGCAGCAAGTGTCCTTGGAGTCTGGTGTCATTGTCTTCGCTTCTCCACCTTGGTGTTGTGCGTCTCCCAAGCCTCATGACCAGAGCCGGGTTATCTGACTCCTTTTAAACATGGAGAAGTCATGTAGGCAGACGTGGGCTTGGTGCAGCCCTCCTCCATCTGCTGCCTTTTGTTCCCTAGGAGTGAGCTCGGTGCTGCTTGTATTCCTCGTGTTTCCCCTTCAGCCAGGTTTCTTACAGTATTCATCTGGAGGCATCTGCTTCTCAGCTGGCAAGTTTGATGCTGTCCAGAGCTCCAGGCTGAGGGTGGCAGGGGGGGAATCAGAGTTTCATTGTCCTGCTCTCAGCTGACCTTGCTCTCCCCACCCTGTGGGGTCTTTGGGTTGGTGATGTAATGAGAGGCGTGGGGTATATTTTCAGTGGCATGCGTCTGATAGTGGGAGCAAAGGGGCTGGGGAGGTGAAGAGATGTCGAGGGCACCGAAAGTGAGCTATGCTCACAGATCAGAGAGCCTTCAGTAATATTTGCTCCAAAAGCTGAAATGCTCTTGAGCTGGTGAGTCACATTGCAGCCGGCTGGGAGCCATGCTTGTTGTGGCCAAGTTTAAATCCAGATGGGGTTGACTCAGCACCTCCTTCCTTCCCAGGTAGAGGAGCTGCATTCCCAGCTGCTTACTCTGGCAGGAGGCTAGTTGTCTCTTCAGAGGAGATGTGGGTTTTCCTCCCTCTCTCCTCTGTCTAGGCCAGTGGTTCCACAACCTTTATAGACTTGAGACCCGTCTCGGAAAATGTCAGCTCTTGGTTTTCACTCACTTTTCAACTCTGGAAAAATAATAAAGCAGTTCTTCTGGTGCTAAGAACACAGAAAGATCCCAGCAGGGCAGAGTGGTTTTAATGGTGTGGATTCCTATTTGAAATCACTGGGTTTATCTTGTGAATCATGTTTGCACATCTAACCGTGCTAATGTTGTGTGGCTTCCTGCAGCACTGGCAAGGGTCTTGAGGTGCCCCAGAGTGTTGCAGCACCTGGTTGAGAATCACTTGTCTAGACATTAAAGGTCTTGTGAGTCATGGTGCAACAGCAAAGCATGTATGCTGGCACTCTTGGCAGGACACCCTTCCGCTGTCTTGCCTCTGCAGGGGATTACTCAAGTAGTTTATGAGGGCTGTGCATTCCCTGTGTGCATTGCACCTGTGACAGCCATCCTGCATCCGCTCTATAATCAGGGAGTCTAGCAACACACATTTTTTGTTGTGTTAGCTGACCGCAGCTCATCCCATAAACTATTTAAACCTATCTTCTACCACTCCCCAGATGTTCATGCTAAATTCCTCCTTTGGAGCATGAGCCAGGGGAAACGTACCATTTGCAAAGGAGTCTTTCGTGTCCCTGCCAGCTGACAGCTTGGTCGAAAACCACTGGCTGCTGCGAAGCAGGATGCTGGGAGGTTTCCTCTACTTGGGTTGGCTGCGGCTGCTTGCATCGGGGAAACCAAAGCCTTCCATAAATTATAGACGAGTTTCTCTTGGCAGTGTTCAGAACCTATTTCAGTCCGGAACTGCATAAGCCAGGTTAGTGCAACACAGGCCCCATTGGCACCTGAATGGCTTAAGAGCCCTGGGATGGCCTGTTCAGGTCCACCATCTGACGCTTCAGATTCCTGAACGCTATTGTTTCATATAGCTAAGCTCCTCCAATTCCCCCCCCCACTTGCAGATGGGTTCAGGAGGCAGCTCTTGAAGGGAGAAGAAACAGGTCTGACTAGCAGTTGCTCCATCCATGTGCTTAGGGCAGTGTTGAGGTGATGGGAAGTATTCTCCATGCAGATTTTTACCCAGCCCTGGCTGCAAGTTGCAACAAGCTCAGGGCTCTTCTCAGCTGCGTTTGTGCCCTGATGGGCTCCAACCAGGTCCCCAGCCCACCCTCTACCCTAGAAGCTGGCTGCATGGTCAGTCGAAAGCCCTTGCATTGGCTGGATCATCCTCATCATCAGGGGGTTATATCCACCTCTTTGCAATGCTGTCCTGTCCACAAAACCCAGTGTTTCAGGGGCTGTATCAACACAGAACAAAGAGCTGGTCTTTATACCCCAGAGTAGAAGACAAGAGCCCAGGGGTGGGGATGGACAAGGTAGAAGACTGGGGGGGGTGGTGCAAGGAGAGGTAGTGAAATGGGCATGTTGGCAGCCTACCAGTTGCTGAGTGTTTTGCATAGACATACAAGGAATAGTCTCAGGAGGGGTGTGTGGAGGCTTAGGAGAATGGGGTTAAGCCCTCAAGGGCCATGAAGCAGTGCATCATGGAAGGGGACATTGCCATAACCGAGGACAGGGCCCAGGCTCCATTGTTGCCTACATGAGCTGCCACCTCCTCCCAAACCTGCAAAACCCCAGGTATGACCACAACCGAGCCGCGATGGTGAGCTTTCATCAGCCAGCCTGAATGTTACTGTAGTGCTGGAATTTCCTGCTTCATGGACCGTCTGTTGGGACCCACCTGGAGGAAGAAGAATGGGAGATGAACACGGGAGGCAGTAAGTGGTGGGGTAGCACTGGGGTTTTTTGCTGTCATGGTGGCTCTGACTTTTTTGTCCTGAATATTTCCAACCAAAGATGAAAGGAAGTGACTAGATGCAACCTCATCAACAGGCTGAAAGAAGAATTCATTAGCCCAGACTGAAATGCTGGGCTAACAATCCCTATGTGGAGGGATGGATTATAGAAGGACCTTGGGTCCTTAAATGTAGAGACTAGAGAGACACTTGTTACTGAGCCTGTCTTGCCCAAAGAGGCTTCTGATGCCTTTGGTGCCTGGATTAAGCAAGTCCTAATGCAGCTAATGCTATAAAATAATACTGTAAAAATGCATTGGATATTGGTCCCATCTGATCAGCTGCCATGCAGTATGGTGCTTGAATGCTTCCCAGAGCTTGCTAGTATGTGTGGAGTGAGCAACCAGGTATAGACGGCGCTTGGGAAGCTGGATCTTTGGTGTTGCCACCCAGTTTGTAAGCAAGCACATCTACCTTCAACATGGCCATACAAAGAGCAAGGCTACTTTTGAATTCATAGGGCAACAGCTCCTTGCCTGTACCTCACTGTCGTAGATTCCCACTTTTCTCTGTCGTGAGGTCTCAAACTGTCTCCTGTAGTGTAAAAGTCACTGCCGATAAGGATTCTTGCGCCTCGCACATCTTCTGGACCATCGCCTCCACAGGAACCTCTGGGGAGAAGTGGACATGCCGGAGGGCAGGGAACAGCTGCAAGCAGACCTGGACAGGTTGGACAAGTGGGCAGAAAACAACAGAATGCAATTCAACAAGGAGAAATGCAAAGTGCTGCACCTAGGGAGGAAAAATGTCCAGCACACCTATAGCCTAGGGAATGACCTGCTGGGTGGCACGGAAGTGGAAAGGGACCTTGGAGTCCTAGTGGACTCCAAGATGAACATGAGTCGGCAGTGTGACGAAGCCATCAGAAAAGCCAATGGCACTTTATTGTGCATCAGCAGATGCATGACGAATAGGTCCAAGGAGGTGATACTTCCCCTCTATCGGGCGCTGGTCAGACCGCAGTTGGAGTACTGCGTGCAATTCTGGGCACTGCACTTCAAGAGGGATGCGGATAACCTGGAGAGGGTCCAAAGAAGGGCCACTCATATGGTTAAGGGCCTGCAGACCAAGCCCTACAAGGAGAGACTAGAGAAACTGGACCTTTTCAGCCTCCGCAAGAGAAGGTTGAGAGGCGACCTTGTGGCTGCCTATAAGTTCATCACAGGGGTACAGAAGGGAATTGGTGAGTATTTATTCACCAAGGCGCCCCCGGGGTTTACAAGAAATGGCCACAAGCTAGTAGAGAGCAGATTTAGACTGGACATTAGGAAGAACTTCTTCACAGTTAGTGGCCAAGGTGTGGAATGGGCTCCCAAGGGAGGTGGTGCTCTCCCCTACCCTGGGGGTCTTCAAGAGGAGGTTAGATAAGCATCTAGCTGGGGTCATCTAGACCCAGCCCTCTTTCCTTCCTACGCAGTGGGTTGGACTCGATGATCTATTGATGTCCCTTCCTACCCTAACATCTATGAATCTATGAACCAGACGCTCTGTTGCTGACAACCAGGAATTGCACAATCAGGACTTTATTCCTTCTTCCCTGCCTGGCCTCCCATCCACTGGAAAGATTTTAAAAAGGCCTCATTCTCAGAAATATTTGCTTTAAATAAAATATAAAGTCGGCATCAAGCAGTTGTGCAACCTGCTCTGCAACTCCTTTCTGCTAGGTTAATCAGTTCGGAGCGTTGCAGTCTCTGCTGCTCTCCCCATTGCTGTTCAGCTGGAAGGACTGGGTTTTCGGTGTCCATGTGAACGTGCTGTCTTGTTTCCCCAGCAGCACTTTATCTTGAGGAGACCCTAAGGTTGTCTCGCTGAGACTTTGGGCTCCTTTCTGCTCTCATTATAACCGTGTGCTGTTTCCATTGAAGTCCTCGCAGCTTTCCCCAGGGCTGAGTTTGGCCCTTTCTTGCCTGGCTGCCTAGGACTTACAGATCTTTTGGTTAAGGTCTCCTTCATAGTTTCATAGTTGGTAGGGTTGGAAGGGACCTGAGTAGATCAAGTCCGACCCCCTGCCACTGCAGGAAAAAGTACTGGGGTCAAACGACCCCAGCAGGATGTTTGTCTAACCTCCTCTTAAAGACCCCCAGGGTAGGAGCCAGCACCACTTCACTTGGAAGTTGGTTCCAGATCCTAGCCGCCCTGACAGTGAAGTAGTGCCTCCTGGTGTCTAGTCTGAATCTACTCTCTGCCAGTTTGTGACTTATTTCTAGTCGCTCCTGGTAGTGCTCGGGGGAACAGGGACTCCCCCAATGCCTGCTGGTCCCCTCTGACTAGTTTGTAACAGGCCACTAGATCCCCCCCCTCAGCCTTCTCGTGTAGAGGCTGAACACTCCTCCTTCTAGCTGTCACTTTGTGCAGCATACCCCCGATCATAATTGCACACGCTATGCTTTATTTTGCGCGTGCCTGCCTGTTTGTTTTTAATCCTTGCTGGGTTATTGCAATTTAATTTCATGACAGACGCTCCAATGGTTTCGGATTTATTCTGCATTTGTTTCTCTTCAGCTGGCACGAAAGTGCGTGCAGTGAAACATGGTAAGCTTGAAAATGAATAGAGCTGTCATCGGGGATCCTCCTGAGTCAAAGAACAGGCTTTGCGTTCTTTTTGCTGGTTATGCTGTCTTTTTCTGTTCCTGGAATCTTGTCTGTGACTTTTCTATCAAGGTGTTTCTAATGCATTCCCCACCATGAGATGCAGGGTATCTGCTCCCCAGTTCCATTGAGTACTGGGTGCTGCCTGCAGATGATGGAGGTTATGGTTACCGAGCACGCTGAATTTTCCATCCAAAGAACACGAGACCTGGATACTTGATAACTGGCTGCAACCCGACCCTAGAAGCCATGCTCTTGGACAGAAACAGAAGACAATGGCATACTGTCCAGGGCTCCATTCAGAGAGAACGAGCTGAAATGCCATTGCTAAGTTCATGCAGCACGCTAGAGATCTGGAAGCAGCCTGTAATGTGACAGGACTCATGGCCTCTTTGGATCTTGCCGTTCTGTGCGGTTTTTGGACTCTGGACGAGGTGCGTCTGCGGGCGGTGGCTATGTACCAAACCCTGGGCACTCGGTGTTTGATTCCAGAGAGCTGGATTCTCATCTCTGCTTTCACAAGGGAGCTGCTCTTTCCCCCACCATCCCTTTGTCATGGTCACCGCCAGCACCCTGTCCTCAGCTAACGACCACGTCACCTTTGACAACTCATTCTCCCCTGGCCAAATCCTGCTGCTACATCCCCTGCATTGGCTTTTGGATTAACCTCTTCTCTTTTGCTGGTTTGCAGGTGCCAGGGTGGGGCCAGAGGATGATCAGCTGTTCCTTCCCAGGGTAGCGGGGAATGGTGCTAACCATACTGGCTCTGCCTTAGCACCAGAGCAGAGGAAGCCTGGCTTCTGGACGAGGTATTGAAGTGAGCCTGGGGAGATCCCCACCTCTTGCAGGGGGTGTCCGCATGCCCCATCAGTACAACACAGACTTTTCTCCTGGTCTGTGCTCAGCACTGACCAATCTGGGGGTTTTGTTCTTAGTGTCGGTTGGCAACAAGGGAAAGGTTTTTCCTGCTAAAAAAAGCTCCATATTATTCCAAAACCTGGCAGGTGAAGCTTTTGCCAGGGCTGGCACCCTCCCTGGGCAACTGGCTAGTGCTGGGGCACGCTGCTAGCAGAAGTAAAACCTGCCTCTTCACCGTTTTGCTACCTGTCAGCAAGCCCATTTTTGCCTAACAGCATTCACAAGCCACGGCTGCCTGCTGCATCAGGCCAGTGGTGGTTAAAAGCTGCAGGCCATGGTGTCTCCAGATGCTTCCCCACCTCCTCAGCTGGGATACTGCAAGACTGAATGTCTTGTAAAGTTTCTTCTGTCTTCTTGACTCTTGTGCAGGGAAAGCAGCTGCTTGCTCCATTTCTGGCAGAGGAGCTGCTGTGGCGGCTGCACTCAGTGATGTCACTGTTGGCAGTGCAAGAGAGGCCCCCGCGGAGCTGACTCGGGGAACGGTTTAAGCCAATTTGGGAGGAAGGTCATGTCACAGGGCAGAAGTGAGAGAGAACCACACCATTCACCTGGTGAAACTTGCCTCCCAGAGGGTCCACGTGGGCAGTCCTGTCCCTGCTCCTAGCAGTTTCCAGCCCCTCTTAGCTTCCAGTTGCAAACAGCACTTAACAGTTTGCAAGCGGAAACCGGTCCCACTCCTGGCCGCTGACGAAATGTCAGGACTATTCCTGTCTTGATTTCAGCTGGTGGTAACCCCAGAGGCACCTTGTATCTGCTTTGACGGTGGAGAGGGTCAGGGTGGAAGCAAAGGAAGTGGCTTTGTTTGAGCAGTTCCATTTATCATACTAGTTCAACCAACAAAACAAGCCTTGTTTTCTTTCTCGGATCCCCTCTGCATGTCTTAGGTGCACTGCAAGGAGCTGAGTGTTGTTTTTTGTTTTGTTCCCCCCGCCCCCCCGGTGCCGGATGGGTTGCAAAAGCAAGTGACTTCCCTTTATAGCATGCAAATATCCTTTGCATCAGTTCCCATCTGACTTTTTCCATTAGTTAAGTTGAGGGGGGGGGGAGATTTTGAACAGCATTGCTGGTAGTACCCTGCTCCCTAAGTCCCTGGCCACAGGTCTCTGAGTTCAGCCTGCTATTCAGTGCACAGCACATTGTGTTGGCATGAAAAGATGCCTCTTCTGAGGAGCTATGTCCATGCCTACCATGAAAGGCTGATAGTTTGCTGTAGCCCAGGCTGGGATGCCCCCAGGCACCTGGCATTTCTGTGCCCCCCCCCTTGTGCTTTGCAAACAGTCCTCAGAGATGACACCCTGCAGCTCCCCTCAGCAGGCAATGAAATGTTGCTCCAGGGCTTCCTTGCTCAGCAGTTCTGCCCATCCTCTAGGTCAGGGGCGGGCAATTATTTGGGGCACAGGGCTGCTTACTGAGTTTCGGCAAGCCACTGAGGGCCACATGACAGGCAGCCCGGGCAGATTAATATTAATTTTCTAAACTTTTTAGGGGCCCCGCAGGCCGGATAGAACGGCCTGGCAGGCCGCATCTGGCCCCCGGGCCACATTTTGCCCACCCCTGCTCTAGTTGGAGGGCAGGGCAGCTCTGCTCAGCCCCTTCCTTCTCCAGCCTGCAGCATCCACTGATCCTCAAGTTTTGATTGTCCCTGTTGGCGACTGCTGACTTGACCCTCCGTCTTTGTCCCCTGTCTGGTGTCTTTCTCTTCTACCCCCTCATTCCTGACCTGCAGGGAGCTCTTGGGGGTTGGGATGTTCTGGCTGCCTGATAGGCCCTGCTGCTCTACAGCTAACAAATAGCTATTCCCTGTGCTCCTGAATCTCTGACGTAGGATGCTCTAAGCCAAGGGTGGGGGTGGCCAACCTGTGGCATATGTCACATGGCTGATCAGGAAGGGGATGAGCAGCATATAGGGAAGGGAGGAAAACAGAGCAGCAGATCAGGCAGGGAGTGCTTGCAAAGCAGCAGATGGGATTGGAGCGGCACTTGAGATGGTGATGGTTGGGGCAGATGTGCAGGCATGAACTCACTAGAAACGCAGCTACTTGCGAATTCCTCTCCCAGACATTGGGTCTCCTAACCCAGTAGCTCTAGTAAAATACTTCAGCTTTGTCTAAAGTTACCAAGCAGGGTCTGTCTGCCGGCTCACGTGAGGGAATGAGAGCACCCTTGTGATGAAGGACAGTGCTGCACTTTGTTAGCTTGCTCAAAGAACAGATCCAACTTCAGTTCCTCTCGAAATCCTTGCCCGGGAGAATAGGAGCATGGTGCAGTCTCTGTGTGGCACAGATGCTCCTGTCCCAGCTTGCCCTGCCACCCACCAGCTCTGTGAGTACAAGAGCATGAAGGTTTCTGACCTCCTGTTGAATTCAGTTCATACTAACCCACTTCATCTAAGTGGGATTTTTTTTTTTTCAGTATAGTTTTGACCCCTACCAAGCCCAGCAGCTGCAGTGAGCAGGGTGCATGGCAGTGGCTTGCTAGCACAAGCAGAAATGAAGAGTTGAACTTGTTCTGTTATTTGAGTAATTGGTTCTGAATCTAGTCTGCCTGCTATGGGGGGAAGGGGCTATGGCATCCTGAGCATCTCCAAAGCCAGTGGCTCTGTAGCTGCATGAAACGGTTCTAGTTGTGTTTAAAGGACCTCAAGGCCAGTCTGGGCCTGAATGTGTGGGTGGTAATATCTGTTTCTCAAATGGCACCAGCACTGTTTTTAAGAGGAGGCAGATGAGGGCTGTGCAAATGCAGATCTCTTTGCACCTGCACTTTTATAGATGTAAAAAAAAGAGCACCCTTACCATGTAAGCAATGGAAATGCTGCTTGCTGTTGGCTGAAAATATCTTCTCCCTCCACCCACCAGGTGCAGTCCAGTTACTTTTTCATCTCTGAAAATGAAATATATGGCCTTCTCTACACACCAAGACTTTTGTGACAAAGCCCTGTAAATTGGGCTGAGAGGTGCATGGGGTAACTGTGCTGGTGGGAGCCACAGTAAATGCAGCTGTGGGGCTGGCAGAGCTTGTTTTGTAGCGTATCAGGCAGTCTTGAATGGGTTTGCTGGCACAACATATCTGTATGCCACCCTGCAGAGGGATGTGGCACAGCTACACCCTGGAGTCACTGCAACACCAGAGCTGATTGTGAAGGATAAGGAAGGGAAGGAGACATTAGCTAGGCATTAGAGAGGGCCTGGAAAGGTAGGTTGGTGTGATCACAGGTGCTTGCCTCACACCTGGCTCCGGTAACATGGTCATTCCCTTCTGTTTAGCCAGCTTGAAGCTTTGGGGCCTGGGGCTGCACCTTGGTAGGTGTTTATGCAGCAGCTGGCCCAGTGGGGCCCTGCTCATGGCTAGGACTGTTTTGGATTATGGTAGCAACGAATGGTCGCTTCCCTGAGGATCCTGCAGTCTAATTGGAGAGGAGGCACCATGAGGCGAAAGAGAACAGAAGTGTGTTGAGGGTCAAGCGGCTGCCTTGGAGACACTGCCCAGGCCTGAGCCCTGTGAGGATCCTCGCAGGATAAGTGAAAGCATCTGAATGGAGCCAGGCACGTCTCAGCTTTGCGTCTCGCCAATCCCGGTGCTGCTCTTCACCAACTGCACCAGAAACGTGCACCGAGTATTCTCAGCACTTTGCAAGATGTGTGAGCCTGGCCTCAGGTTTCCATGAGACAGCCCAGGCGCGGGGAGGAAGGGCGGGTGATTGGAAGCAAGCGGCGAGAGGCTGTGAGCATCCATGAATGTGCTGGGGCTGCAGACTGGTGGGAAAGTCCAGAGCGTTAACGTTCAAGGCTTCTTGTTGCCCAGGCGACAGATCTGGAAACGAACCAGTGATTTGTAAGTGTCACCCCCATCCGTCTGAGTTGCTAGGGAGAAGAGCTGGCTTCTGGCCTGCTTTGAACCCACTCTCTAGGTTTCTATGGCAGATTTTCTGGCTGGCTGCTGCAGCTACCTGAATGCAGAGTGACCATGCACAGGCACAAAGGGAGCCTCTTGCATCCTGAATAGAAGCACTGAGCAATAACTCCTCCTTTCCTTGGGGCCCGGTGGTGTGCAAAGGGTAAATAATTTCTTCTTGCAGCCTGCAGTGCCAGGGCCCACCGTCCCAGGATGGATGGACAGCCAGGCTGTCAGAGAAAGCAGCCTGCTGGGTTTGCTGGACTCTGCCTTCATGCGCTTTCAGGTCCAGATGGCAAAGAACACTGTTGTATGACAGGTTGGGATCAGATGAGATGCAGCCCGTGTGCTTGCAGCTCTTTCGTCTCCGATCCAGTTCATCATGCAGGTCGGGAGTGTGTTCCTGGATTTTACCCTCTGTCCCCTCCTCTCCTGTGGCTGCAGCTGACTGGGTGGCAGGAGCACTGCTGCTCTCCTTTGGGTTCGGTGCACACATGTCCAGGCCACGTGGTAGGTCTCCAGCCCACTTTGCTTTTGGCGTTGGTTGGCCAAGACCATTTAGGTCCGGGCCCTGATTTCACTCTCCCACCTGTCACGTTTCTTCATCTTTTTGAACTAGCGAAAGCACATTCTGCTCATAAGCCCTCTCATAACCTGGAGATGACAACTAAAGCCATAGTTTTCCTGTGTCCTCAGGAACATGCCTGGAGGCTGCAAGGTTAGCAAACACATGCCGAATTCCCCTGCAGGTTCACGGCCTGCCCTTGCTACTCTGGCTCATAGATCCCTTTGCGTCTGTGTGCTCTGCATCTCTTCACAGCCTTGTCTCTTCGTAGCAATGCAAACCACCCCTTCCAAGGTCTTTTGGCTGATAGCCACCAGTCTAGCATCACTTCCTCCTTGGTTTCCTAGCTGTTTGTTACTCATTAGCACCACACGTGATAAATCTTAATCGCATGTGGGAGCATCAGCTGATATCTACTAACATCTGTAGATACCATGAAATTTTGGTAGGTTGTTCCTGGAGCCATAATGCCTTTGGCTGTAGAGCCTTGATGATCTAATCAGCAGCTTGTAAAAAACAAAAAAACTTAACCTCATGCCTGAAAGCAGAAAAGCAAATGTATTGGTCTGAGCATTTGCATGTCTGAAGCCAACAGTCCTGTGGCATAATGTAGCCTGCTTGTGATACAGCTACAACTCCTTCAGTGCAGGCTTAGGTGATAATAGTATGGAAACTTGCCTCTCACGGCTTGGTAGCTGCTTTGTCCCTAAGTGAGTGTTGACTTGCATGTGCACACATTTTAGTGCTTGTTGCATCAGTCCAGCTTGGTCAGCCTCCTGGGTCTGGGTGGGGAGCTCGGCCAGCAACTGGGAAGGCCCACAGACCCGGGATAGTTTAACAGCCCTTGTCCTCCTGGACTCCAGGCAAGCTTGTGTGATGGAAAACTGAGTTTCTGTGGTGTCTTCCCAGCACTCCCTTTCTCCGCCTCACCCATGCATTGGCTCGCACAGTGTTCTGCCAACTGCGTTAAGGTGTCCACTCCCACTTATGAGCCTCTGTCACACCCTTTGCTTGGCGGAAATGCTCCAAGTAGACCTTGCTCTCTTCTTTCGGCCTTGCCCATCCCCGTTTCTCTTTTAAGTCTCTGCCGTTAAGTCCCCCCCGCCTACACCCACTCTTGCTTATCCATCACTGAGTGCTCACCCTGTTTGCAAAAGCTCCGTAGCTCTCGCATCCCTTGTCACACAGGGTGTAATCGCTTTGCTTGCAGATCACAGGAAACTCCCCTTGTGTTACCTGTGAAATACTGGGGGCAGCAGCAAATAAGGCTTTAAAGACTACAGGACTCGGACTTGTATTAAACAGGCATTTGCCCTTCTGGCTATCTGAACAGAGTGCCCACCTGATACAAGCTGCTTTCTGTTTTTATTTGATTATGCTGTCATCACAGGCAGGAAATTAGCTGATCAGATGATTTAGAAACTGCCAACAGTACATGGGAGTAACTTAATTGCCAAAGGGCAAAGCTGGGGTTGGCCTCTGGAGTTCAAATGAGGCAATAGTGTTCCTTGCTCCCCTGACTTCTGCCCAGGTGTGATGATGGCTTTATCAGTGATTGTAGCCCCGGCCAGGCTTCCTGATGTGTGCAGCATGGAAACTTGCCCTTTCCATCAGACAAATGTGCTCTACTTGCATGCACAGGGAAGCATTTCCTCTATTTTTACCTTTGGATCATTCAGGAATTCAAGGGAGGTGGATCAGATCCTCTGTGGATATATTGGAGGTGGCTTATTAAGTTCAGCATGGGCTAAAATCCCACATGGAGGAGCCCTTGGACTTCTATGCCAAGAAGAGAGGGGTTTTTGCCAGTTCTGGCAATTCCTTGCTTGCTCATACTCCCGGGGGTCATTTCAGAGTTGAGGCACGTTGGTATGAACTAGGGTGTTAGTTTTAAATGGGGAATTCTCTTGAGTTAACCCTGTCTGACAAGGGCTATAACCCTCTCATTCCAGAAGAGGCTTTCCTTAGTTCAGCTTGTCTCTTTAAAGCTTCAAGCCCTTTGAGTGAATAAAACTCCCACAGAGCATATGCCCATGCGGGCAGCTGCACTGAGCTCACTAGCCTGTCATCCTTGGCAGAACTCATTTGCGGATCCCATTCATTTGCAGTGACAGTTGGCAGTAGCTGTCATTGTTATCCAAGGTGTCCCACTGCACACCTCTGGCCTGTCTTTGGCATGATTGTGAGTATGGCCACGCACCTGCCCTCTGTTCTGGGGTTAACTAACCTGCTTTTCCTGTTAACAACAAGTTTTCCTGTTGGCACAGTTCATCTAGAGGTGTACTATGGTGGTTGGGGCTTCATAGATTTCATAGACATTAGGGCTGGAAGGGACCTTGTGAGATCATCGGGTCCAGCCCCCTGCCCAAAGAGAAGGAAGTCAGCTGGGGTCAGATCACCACAGTAAGACAAGCATCCAGATATCTCTTGAACGTATCCAGAGTAGGTGCTTACACCAGTTCTGGGGGGAGTCTATTCCAGACTCGGGAGACTTGAACGATAAAGAAGTTTTTCCTTGTGTCCAGCCTAAAATGGTCACAAACTTCTGGAAGACCATTAGACCTCGTCTTCCTGTGGGGTGCCCTGGTGAACACATGTTCTCCCAGTTCCCGATTTACCCCCCTTATATACTTATAGGTTTCTGCCAAGTCCCCCCTGAGCCTTCTCTTCTCCTGCCTGAAGAGGCCTGTGCCTCTCAGCCTCTCCTCATAAGGCCTGTTTTCTTGTCCTCTGATCATGCGCGTGGCTCTCCTCTGGACTCTCTCAAGCTTCTCCACATCCTTTCTAAAGTGTGGAGCCCAGATTTGGATGCAGTACTCCAGCTGCAGCCTCACCAAGGCCGAGTAAAGCAGGAGAATGCCTTCTTAGGTCTTGCTTGAGATGCATCAGTAGATGCAAACCAGAGTTTTATTTGCTTTGTGAGGGCTCTTTGAACCCTGACTAGCCCCAAGGGTATCAGGACTGTCATTGCCCCGTATCCCCTCTGTCTGCTTTGAACGCTAGATCCTAATGAAAGCAGAGCTTATCCAGCCTCCCACCAACTCCAGTGCCTAAAGAACTGAAGGTGCTGGGGAGGGTAGTTGGGGCTGGTCTTGCTTTGAGCAGGGGGTTAAACTAGTCGCGACCTCTTGAGGTCCCGTCCACCCTTCATTTTCTAGGATTCTCTGAACTACTAGATGTTCACATGCCTGTGGGAGCTGCTTACTCATGATAGAGTAGGAGACAGGGCCGTCCCTAGGAGGGGGCAAATGGGGGCGACTGCCCTGGTCTCTGCGCTTTGGGGTGCCCTGCGGAGCCGGGCAGAGTGGCCGTGGTGACTCCATGCTGCCACAGGCTTCACATCTGGCCGCTTGGCACCCCCACTCCCCTTGCTGCCAAATCTGCTGCCGGCTTCCTCGCGTCCGGGAGCGGGACCCTGCACAGGCTGGTTTGCTCTGGGCCCCGCACCCTGTTCAGGTCGCCTCCAGCAGGAAGCGAAACCTCCCTGGGACTAGGAGATCCCTTGTCCTGGGGGTAGGAGGACTCGGATTAGGTGATTACAGAATCACTTTACAGCAGACTCCAGCATCAGTACAGTGATGCCACTTAAATTTTAGCGAAATGCTTCAGTGAAAGGGTAGATTTTGCTTGATGCTAGGGATTTGCTACTTGAATTCCAGCTGAAATCGGTGGGGAGTGTATGTGCCCTTGGCTTTCACCGCTGTCATTCTGAAAGGTTTCCACTGGATTTAAACGTGCCAGAGAAAGCACCTTCCTGTCTGCTTTATTTTATATTGGAAGGCACTTTAAAAATACTGGGCCTGTCTTATTACTTGCTATAAAAACCCCTTTGTCCAGGTAACAGTACGTTGAGCTGGGGCAGGAATCAGGCCTACTTCTTTTTTAAATGCTTTGAGTGTCCTTTTTTGGAAGCATCAACATGGCATAACCTCCTAAGTTGAATTGTCAAAGTGCCCCCAGCACCTGGTAACCTCAGCTGCATTGGGGGTCACTGATGCTTAGACTCTCTGGGGCCAAAGTGTCATAGTTTCATAGTTGGTAGGGTCGGAAGGGACCTGAGCAGATCATCAAGTCCGACCCCCTGCCATGGGCAGGAAAGAAAGCTGAGGTCAAACGACCCCGGCTAGGTGATTATCTAGCCTCCTTTTGAAGGCCCCCAGGGTAGGAGCGAGCACCGCCTCCCTTGGAAGTTGGCTCCAGATCCTAGCCACCCTGACTGTGAAGTAGCGCCTCCTGATGTCTAGCCTGAATTTACTCCGTCAACTTATGGCCGTTGTTCCTTGTTACTCCCGGTAGTAGTCAGGGGAACAGCGACTCTCCCATTGCCTGCTGGTCTCCCTTGGCCAGTTTATAGACGGCCACCAGATCCCCCCTCAGCCTTCTTGTGTGGAGGCTGAACAGGTTCAGGTCCCATAGCCTCTCCTCGTAAGGCCTACCCTGCTGACCTCTGATCATGTGGGTGGCCCTCCTCTGGGCCCTCTCGATGCTGGCCACATCTCTCCTGAAGTGTGGCACCCAAAACTGGATGCTGTACTCCAACTGCAGCCTGACCAATGTTGCATAGAGCGGGAGGATCACCTCCTTGGACTTGCTCGAGATGCATCTGTGGATGCATGACAAGATGCGGTTAGCCTTCCTGACCGCGTCCCCACACTGTTGGCCCATGTTCATCTTGGAATCAATAATGACTCCAAGATCTTTCTCTGCCTCTATGCTTATGCGAAGGGAGTTCCCCAGCCTGTAGGTCTGCTGCTGGTTTTTCCTCCCCAGGTGCAGCACCTTGCACTTGTCAGCATTGAATCACATCCTGTTCTCATCCGGCCACCCCTGTAACCTGTCCAGATCTAGTTGTAGCCTGTCCCTCTCCTCTACCGTGCCCACTTCTCCCCACATCTTAGTGTCATCTGAATTTGAACAAGGTGCTTTTCATCCCCTCGTCCAAGTCACTGATGAAATGTTGAACAGTGTGTGGGCCCGAGGACTGAGCCCTGGGAGACCCCACTGCCCACATCCCTCCAGGTCGAAAATGACCCATCCACCACCACTCTCTGGGTGCGGCCCTCCAGCCAATTTGCGACCCATCTGACTGTGTAGGCATCAACGCCACAGTCGCCTAATTTTTTAATGAGAATGGGGTGAGAGTGTCGAAGGCCTTCCTAAAGTCCAGAAAGACTACGTCCACCACGACACCTGTGTCCAAGGCTTTTGTGACCTGGTTGTAGAAGGCCACCAGATTGATCGGACAGGACCTGCCTCTAATGAACCCGTGGTGGTTGCCCCTAAGCATGATCTCCCCTGCTGGTCCCTCGCACATGTGCTCCTGGATAATTTTCTCAAAGAGCTTCCCCAGGACCGCGATAAGACTAACTGGCCTATAGTTTCCTGGGTCCTCCTTCCTCTCTTTTTTGAAAATGGGGACCACATTGGCCCTTTTCCAGTCTTCTGGCAGCTCACCAGAGCACCACGAGCGCTCATAAAGTTGTGCCAGGGGTCCCGCAATCGCCTCAGCCAGTTCCCTCAGCACCCTGGGGTGGAGATCATCAAGACCTGCTGATTTGAACACGTCTAGTCCCAAGTTACCCCAGATGGTGTTAAAAATGCATTTGGGGTCTCCTGGATGGTTCCTTGTTTTGGTCCTTTTAACCAGGGATTCCTAAAATGTCACTGCATTTAACTGTCTTTGCAGTTTGTGGTTAGTGTTTTGTTTTGTTTCGTTTTATTTTGCTTCAGCTTTCTGCTTGGTTTATTGAAGAAAAAGAGCCCTGCTTTCTAGTAGCTACAGGTATGGAACAGTTGTCACCTTTTCACCTTTTAAAAACAATTCCTGGCATTGCATCTCCTGTGACTCAGCTGTCCAGTAATCTCCCCCATCCTCCTCTTGACTCATCCCAGCTCTGCATGCTGCTCTCAGCCCAGGTCACAGTTCCCAGAGCTGCCTACAGTGGGACTAGAAGGAGTCTAGTGTTCAAACCCTGCAACAAAGGTCTGCTGTGTGATGGGGAAGAAGTGCGCTTTATGGGCCCGGAGCCGGGACAGTTAGCGATTCAGGCTCTAGCTTGCTCTCACTGCTTAGCGCAGCAGAGAAATCTCATTAATATATCATTAAAGCCATTGTGCAGTTCAGTGGCTGCTGACTTTCAAATTGGGAACGTATTGAAGTTGTGGGTTACAGCAGATGTCACTTTTTAGCACAAAGGAAATATGGACTCTGTTCCAGGAAGGGCTGGGTTCTCAGCTCCTGGTTGCATTTAATGCTCATGAAGGGTGCTTAGTACCTTATAGGGTAGGCAAAGCATGTTTAGTGGACTTGCTTCAGAGGTAGAGATTCCCCCCTGCCCTGTCCTCCCTCTTGTTGAGTAGCAGGTATGACAGGACTGCATTCCCAGAAATACTATCTGTTTTGCTCCCTGCCTCTAGAAGACACAGGCTGGTCCATCCAAATCCAGTTCCTGGTTGTCTGTTTATACGTGGCTCATCAGAGACTCTTTCCATTGGGTCGCAAGGCATTTTTGTCTTATATTGCCAGCTGCCATTCAACGTAAAGTTCTCTTTTCACATGGAACAGTCATTCTTTTTTCCTCTGGGGCATTTTTCCCCTCTGTAACATCAATTGGGGTTGCCAGCATTAGTGCTCATAACTTCTTTTGCTTCATCTTAATTTGACTTGACCTGGTGCATGAGATTTGGAAGGGCCATTTAAAAAAAATAAATAAATAAATAACACCCCCCCCCAAACAGGAAGGTTAAACATACTGGGCTGCATTAGTAAGAGCGTTGCCAGTAGATCGAGGGCAGTGATTGTTCCTCTCTATTCAGTGCTGGTGAGGCCACATCTGGAGTCAGGAGATGTGGCCTCACCAGCACTGATTAGAGGGGAACAATCAGTCCAGTTTTGGCCCCCCCACTACAGAAAGGATATGGACAAATTGGAGAAAGTCCAGAAGAGGGCAACGAAAATTATTCTGGGGCTGGGAAACCAGACTTCTGAGACGAGGCTGAGGGAGCTGGGCTTATTTAGTCTGGAGAAGAGAAGACTATGGGGGGATTTAATAGCAGCCTTCAACTCCTTGCAGGGTGGTTGCAAAAAGGATGGAGCTGGGCTGTTTTCAGTGGTGGCAGATGACAGAACAAGGAGCAATGGGCTCCAGTTGCAGCAAGGGAAGTTGAGGTTAGATATTAGGAAGAACTTCCAGTGACTTACTACCCTCCGTGTGAGGAACAGGTTACCCAGTGGGGTTGTGGACTTGCCATCCTTGGAGGGTTTTTAGATTTGGCTGGACAAAGCCTTGGCTGGGATGATGTAGTTGGGGCTGGTCCTGCTTGGAGCAGAGGACTGGACTAGATGTGACCTCCCGAGGTCCCTTCCAACCCTCACTTTCTATGATTCTGTGAAAAACCAAGAACCCTGCGCACATCTTGCATTCATTCCAGATTTTCAAGAATGAAATCTCTCAGGAGAGAGCCAGGACAAAGCTACTGCATCACTAATACCCCCTCTCAAGTTCTGCACGACAGGGAATTTCCTCCTGACAACAGTGACTGCAGACAAGTGTACTAAGCCTATCAGTTCCTACCTGATGGAGGTTTTAATTTAACTCAAACAATCAGTGGTTGCTAGTTTGTAATAATGCGGTAGTGTTTGCATTGAAAGACACCTTACCCAAATGGTAACCCAGCTAATTAATCTGTGCACAGTGCCTCAGTTGCATCCTGCTGTGTGTTGTAGCATTTTAGATTGCACACGGGCAAGAGCAGCAGCTGGTAGTGGTGACCAAGCACCTGGGATGCATAGGGAAGGAATCTCCCTGCTATGCTATTTGGCTAGTAAAGGAAAGCTGGAATCTGATGCTAGGTTTCTGAAGTAAGTAATATGCTCTGCACCTGAGGAGAGTTCAGTGCTATTGAGCACAAGAATGAGACTGTACAGCCTCTGAAGCAGAATATCCTAGACCTTAAATGCTGGAGGCTGGAAGGGGGAGAGGAACAGTGGAGGGAAGACCGCTGGTCAGACCCAGTTCACTCTACCTTTTCAGCATCTGCTGGGTCTACAGTCTGACCCAGTAAATGGCAGTTCTTACATTCATCTTTGTATGCAAGAAGTTACAGGCACAAAGATGGACAGCGCTGCTAACTAGATCCCAAGCTCTATGAGGTCTTGCACCCCAATACTTCACCCATCGCTCTTGGATGGAGGGCAGGGGCCCAGGCCAGCTGGCCTGTCGCACATCAGAGCTGCAGCCAGGTGGCTTTGTTCCATGTAGGAGGATTTATTGGACTCCTGGCTTTGTAACTTGAAAGACAGCAAGCAAGTTCTACCTTCTCACAATTGGAGAATAAGGACCTCTTCCCATGCCAGGTTGTGTACTGCAGAGGTGATGTGCCCTAAGTGGTGTCATTGGAGCAAGGGAGACCTCTTGCAGGTGAGATGACTTTTGTGGCTTGTTTTTCTGGGGCGGTGATTCTCAACCAACGTGTGTTGGCACCCTGGGGTCCATTTAAGGGTGCCTCATAACGTTAGCACTGTTAGGTGTGCAAACATGATTCACAAGCTAAACCCAGTGATTTTTCAAACGGGAACCAACAGTGTTTAAAAACCTTGTGAACTGTTGTGGGCTTTCTCGAGTTCTTTGCAGCGGACGAATTGCTCGGGTACTTTTCTGAGAAGAGAAGACTGAGTGGGGATTGAATAGCAGCCTTCAACTCCCTGCAGGGGGTTGCAAAGAGGATGGAGCTGGGCTGTTCTCAGCAGTGGCAGATGATGGATAAGGAGCAATGGGCTCCAGCTGCAGCAAGGGAAGTTGAAGTTAGCTATAAAGTAAAACTTTCTCACAAGGAGGGTAGTAAAGCACTGGAACAGGCTATTCAGAGAGGTTAAGACCTGGATAGATAAAGCCTTGGCTGGGATGATCTAATTGGGGATGGCCCTGCTTTGAGCAGGGGGTTGGACTAGATGATTTATGAGGTCCTTTTCAGCCCTCACTTTCTATGACTTTATGACTTCAATACTGCAGTTGAGCTGGTGCAGCTTTGAACAGTCTGAAATGCACTGGGAAAAGCTGAAGTGATATAAGCTGATGGATCGGTGTCAGCTAAACCAAAGCGATCCAGGTGCGGGCATGTGTCCACCATGGAGTTTCTGTTTAATCGAGCAGGTCTCTGGTTAACTTGTGAGTGGCTGGTCAGCTGCACATGTTCCACAAGTGGCATGGGTGGCTTCTCTGTGTGGCATGCAACATGGGGGAGAGGGCATGCACCCAGCAGCACATAGGGCAGGGAGCAGAGCAGCAGGTCAGATGCAGAGCACAGAACAGGGAGCAGAAAGCAGAGCAGAAGATTGGGCAGGAGAAGTGGCATTTGGGTAGGGTGCCAGGCTATTTTGTGGCATGCCTGCCAAACAGGTTGGTAGGTTTAGCATAAGCCAGTGCAGTGTGTGTGTGTGTGTGTGTAGTTGGGACAGATTTGCAACTCTCCTAAAGCCTATATTGAATCCTCAAGTACAGAGCAGGATGTTTTTTCCCCCCCCGCCAGGAACAGGAAGCTGGCTGGGAGTGAGGAGAGTCTGCCCTGGCCCTTGGGCTCACTGAGATAAAAGGCTAGTTAGTGCCACTTGTGAAGGTTTGTTACTGTGGACTTTCGATGTCTTGGCTGAGATGGGGCAGCCTCACCTCTTACATGGTACCAAAATAGGATGTCATGTGGTGACCATTTCTGGCTTCTGCCAACTTAGCCTGCATCAAATTTGTGACCAAGAGGCAAAACATAACAGTGCATTCAATGGTACCAGGCCCCATCCCAAGCCTTCCTATGTCTCTGCTACAGAAGAGCAATTCAAGCAAGAGCCTGCTGCCTCCCACCTCATCCACTTAGCTTCCCCCTCGGGTGGAGTCTCCATGGGGAATTGAGAAACATCAAAATAAGTCCTGTGGGATCCTTGGGAGGGAGGGGGGCAAGGAAATCTTTGTCCTGTGGAAACTGCTGGTAAGGATCAAGCAGAAAAGGCAACATCATTGTGTACAGGTCTGTCATGAATATTCATACCTCTGCTGTTTGCCTATCTTGAGTGTCGTTTCCTTGGGTAGAAAGCCAATCGTTCGTTCCTCAATGAGCCTCCCGCTAAGAATAAAAAAAGAGTAAACCACCTCCGGAGGTCTTGGTATCATCAGAGTTCTTAATGTGGTCATGAGGAAGCTATTAATTTAAATGCGATTATTTCTTATAGGAAGATTAAGCCTTGTGGAATTAGCATAGCCCTGTAATTAACATGCTAAAAACAGGTCTGTTTGTTTCTCTCTGGGAAACTAATTCTAAAAACCAATTACACGCCAGCCTCCAGGGTAGGGAGCTCCATTATCATCTCTTTCTGGATGAAAATAATAGATTTTAAATGAGGCGCTGCAAAAACGCTGGTTTTGTTCTTTGGACTTGAATGCGCGTCAGAACGGCCAGACGCGGAACAAAAGGGGAGCGTTTTGCCAAAAGGAGTTTGTGGTCATTGCTTTGGATTTAGATCATCATTAGTGCTTCCCAGCCAGAAGTCCAGGCATCTCGGCCACTGCTCCAGGAATAAATCCTTCGGTAGCAGTCTCCTGCCATCGGGCACCCGCTCGCCCTGCTGCGTCCGTGCCTGCTGATACAGCTAGCCAGATCCTTCCCCGTAGCATCCACATCTTCACCTTCACTCCACGGAAAGTGCCCCACTGCCGGTTCCCTGTCTCTTTCTAACGGAGGGCAGCCAGCTTTGCTGATGGCTCCTTTGGCAGCACTGACAATTGGAAGATCTTGAAGCCGCGGGGGACAAAGCCGATGCCTTGAGTTAAGTCCAGAAGTCCCCAGGTAGCCTGTGCTGATTGTGGAGGGGTGGCATCCTGCTCAGTAAACCAGCTGAAACTCCTGGGTTGGTTTACAGTGTACGGTGTGTATATGCGTTAGTTGTGCCGCAGAAATGGGAGCGGAGGGCAAGGGCTGCCTTGGCTTTGGGCTCTCGAAGAGTATGCCATCAGCTTCTAGGAGCCTGCGGGCCAGTTGCAGCTGCCTACCCCAATAGAGAGGGAAGTTCGGCATACATAGGCCAGGTAAGTTTATAACGAGCTCCTCCATCTCATTTGGAGATGTCCTAGAGACTTAGGATTGCTGCGAAGTGCAAGGCAGCCTTGGGGGTGCCGTGAGTGGCAGCTGGGCTGGGCCCAAAGGGGGATCTAGGCTGGGATTTTTTTTTGTTCTGTGCCAAGTGGGAGAGAATGGACACTTTCCATTCAGTGACCAGAGGCACCCACATGCCTGGAGCATCCCTGCTCTGCGCAGGCATGTATTCCAGCCTCGGTTTCTGTTCCCTTGGCACCGTGCAGGGAACAGGCTGATAGCGTCTATCAGCTCTTTTTGGTTTGATGTCCTTGCAGCTGCCTCTCTGCTTTTGCTGTTGGGGAACTACAGTGACAGAAAACCCAGAGAGACCGCAGGATGCAGCTCCGAGATAAGAGTCTGGGTGTGATGGGTGGGAGGAATCCAGCAACAAATGTTAAACCGAGGCTGCGGGAATGACTTGTGCCGAGATCTAGAGTAACCATTAGAGGAGTTGCATGTGATTTGTCTCGGTTTCCCGCAGCAAAGCCTGATTTAATGGTTTGTGTGAAGGCCTCTGCCAGTACAGAGGCGATTCACTGATTGCCTGGTGAATCTGCTGCTTGTCTTCTGCTTACAACTGCTTTGTCAGCTTGATTATGGAAATAGTTTAATTGCTGGCTGTGCTAGCCTGACTCTGGAAGAAAGTACCACAAGGAGGATTCTCTGGTGGAAAAATCTGGCCAAGGAGAAGTCCTTAAATGAGGGAGGGTCCAGGCCCGAGGGAGGGTTTGAACTGCTTGCTGCATGGGGCTGGGCAGACAGCACCCATAGGGTTGCCACCAGTGCCTGGACCTGAGATGCAAGCCCCATTCTGAACAGCAGCCATTGGGTTGGACTTGTGTGGTTCATTTCTAACAGCCCCAGTCTGGATTGCAGAGCCGAGCTGCTGCTGAATGACGTTTCTGCAGGATGAGAGGTATTTGGGAAGGATGGAAATATGGGAACATCTGTCTTTGGTTATGTGCTGTAACAAATAATTAAGTCTGACATGGTTTGTAAGCACCTCTGGGTAGGGTCTGAAAAGCAGATGCAAAGTGCTCTGGCTTTGCGGGTACAGACTTGAGATCCAAGCTGTCATTTCCCAGGTCCCCTGAGCCTTCATCACTGTAGCTTCATGGGGACTTGAGTGCACCTATGATTCTTTTCACTAGGAAATTGCAAATTCTGGTCCTGGTTAGCAAATGTGATTTTTTTAAAAAGAAAATGAAAAATGGTCTGAAACCTGGAGCTAAACTCTTGCCTTTTCTCCCTTCCTTCCTCTTTCTCCTTCTTTTTGTTTGAAACCCTTTCCATCCATTTCCCAGGACCTCTCATCGAGTACGGAAAGTCTTGATAAATCATTCTGTTCCGTAAGTGGCCGGTTTTGTTCTAGCGACTGGGCTGCCTGGCTTCCTGATTTCACAGCAGCATTTCCTCTGTCATGAAATACTTTTACTAAACTCCAGTCACCTGCCAAACGCTCTGTAAACAGCTCTGGGATTAAACCACTCCATTGTGCCACCATATTGCCTTAAGCAGAGCAAGCTTCCCTCTGCTAGCCTTTTACCCCGGCGCATGCTCTTTGGCTGAGCCTTTGTGAACCGTAGCGGTTTACTTCTCTCCTGTCCTGCACAGAATCAATGGCCCTGAAAACGGTCTGGGTAACTATTTGATTGCAGTGCTAGCGCAACCACTGTCCCTTCCATGCTTCTCCGTGGCCTGCCGCAGACCCCGCCTCACACCATCAGAGCTTTGGGCAGTTTGCTTCAACAGTTTTGGCCGACGTGAAGTAGCAAACGGTGAGGGGCTTGTAAATGGGACGTAGTAACTCGTCCACAAAGAGCCAGCTGTGGAGAGGGGAGCAGCTCCAATGAAAAAAGAAGCGTGGTGGCAGGTGAATAACACAGCTGCTTGGGCTGAATTATGCTCCCTTGATGCAAACAAAAGAGGAACTGCTGTTTCCTTGCATTCACTCCCAAGCCGCCTGCCAGATGGGATTTTAATTTGCTTCTTTTCCCCACAAAAATTCATTTTCCTTTCGGTTGAAATTTTGTTCTTTTGATCACGATTTTTCTTTCATTTGAAATGAAGCCTTTTTCATCTTAATCTCTAGCCTCTCTTGATCCGTTGTACCATTGTTCCTAACTGCGCGTGTTCAGTCTGGGAGTCCTAATTGGCTTTCCTGCGTGGTGAGTGAGTGATTGATTGATTGATTGATGTAGTTCATGCTCCAAAATCCAGACCAGCAGGGTTTGTGTAACGTAGCCATGATCAGTGTCTCGCACTTCCTCCTCCTTCCCTCAAATAGCATGTGTCATATTGCCCTCTTGGGTTGTCAATGAGGTGTTTGGGATGTATCTGGCCTTATCTTGCTCCTCTGAGCAGCTTTGTAGTTCACTCGCACTTTAGGCCTTTCTCTGCACATTCAGTGAAACACGGTAAGAGAACAACACCCATCGAGACCTTGAACATTTCGGTTCTCTCGGTGCTCTTCTCCCAAAACTCGCGTAGAAGCAGCTTTCTGACCTGGGTTGGCAATCCATTGGTCGATCCAGCCATTATTAATGTACAAGCCCAAAGGTGCCAGGGGGCTCTTGTCAAGGAGAGACTTCTGCTTAGAGCTGCAGAGATTGGGAGCCAAGGTTCCTGGCTGCTTTTCCCAATTACTGCATGATGATGGGTAAGTTGCTAATTTTTCTGTTCTTCACGTTCTCAGAGAAAGGGGAATTGCACCTGTCTGCTTCGCAGAGCATCTGTGAGACGTGATATTTGCAGAAGGCTTTCAGATCCTTGGATAAGCTGTCTCAGGGGTATTGTGTTTTATAGCCACGGTGATGTTGCTTTCATATCTGTAACTGCACTTGGGTCTGATGCCATGAGCTTGTGAGATCCACTCAGCTTTTCAGTGCTTGTTCTGTACCCTGAAGGGAC
Source organism: Alligator sinensis (assembly GCF_000455745.1). Taxonomy (NCBI): domain Eukaryota; kingdom Metazoa; phylum Chordata; order Crocodylia; family Alligatoridae; genus Alligator; species Alligator sinensis. The sequence goes on from NW_005842934.1 coordinate 560,504, forward strand.
TTCACGTAGTGGTTGCCTTCTGCCTGCCTTCCCGCAGAGGAGAGATCTCTTCTTTCAGGCTTCACCAGGCACAGTGGTTCATGTGACAACGGACTCGGGCAGAGCTAGGAAGGCCTTGATGGGACAGAGCTGGGGTTCAGCTGGCCAGAGCACAGTGGAGGTGGCTTTTTTTTAAGATCCCAGCACTTTCAAATGCCTAGATATGAGCACAGAAGGTAATAGGAGGCTGAAGGAGATGGCTCTCCAAGGAAGAGGTAGAAGCAGTGGGTTGGTCCATAGCAAAGTGATGGCTAAGGTGAGATTTGAACCTGGTGGGAGGGTGATAAGGGAAGCCAGGGATCCCTGCAAGCAGAATCAGCGGAGTTTGGCCAGAAGGAACAGGAGAGGATTGGAAAAGGAGGGCAGGGCTTGAGCATCTAGAGATGCTTTCTGACCAGCGATGAGCGCCGCTTGGGCTCCAACATGTTAGACTAAGTACATCCAACTTGAAATCACCAATGGGAAAGACCTGGGTGCGGATCTGTCCACATTGCACACAGCTGTCAGAGTTCACAGCTGGGGCGAGCCCTGTATGTTCTTGCTACAGTCAGATTTAAACACAAACCTGACCCAGGAGACCTCCTTGAGACTAAGGAGGGAGCCTCTTGCCCTTCCCTAATTACAATGACCATTTAAGTTGGCCTGGAGAGCACAACCGTGGTCCTTAACCAGGCCAACAGCCTTCAGGGAGGAATGAAGTGCCACTTGCTTGACTTCGGAGGCTTCATGTGAACGATCCACCCTGGGATAAACCTCCTGCGAGCGTGTTCATGCTGGAACGCAGCTGTACATTGGTTTGACTTGGCCGGGTGGATTTTTTTTTTTTTTTTCTGCCTCTCAGCGTTCGTGCTAGAGACGTGGCCTGTTTGCTGGCAGCCCCATCCAGAGTACGTGATGACTAATCCAGCTGCATTGCATGTTTCCTGAAGCTCCCTCTCCATAGCAGGATGAGGGGGTGATGAACTTTCCATACTTGACACTCTTGGGGAAGAACAAAGTAAGAACAAAGAAGTCTTTGCACTTGGGACCTAGCAATAATAGCCAATAGGAAGGCCATTTCCTGGCAGCTCATGACTTGGTGGAGGGGCTGAAGGGCCAAAGTGCCTCTAAAGATCTCTGAGCCACACAATTAATTGCCAGGAAATATCTAATGAGATGGGAGGGAGAGCCCAGAGCTGCTGAGTTTCTGTTCCTGTTGCTGACAATAGCCGTGGGCTACTCGCTTCCCTTTTCCTTTTGACTTCCTTCCCTCTAAAATCAGGATGATGTTGCTCTGGAAAGAGTTTTGAGGCAGAAGGTAGAAAGGGAGACAGGTGTTTTCTTACTAGGACCAAGGGACTGGGATGGCTGGTTTTCACGTTCAGACAGCGCCCTGCATGCTCGCAACGCCAAGTCCTCCGATGCTGCAGCTGCTATGATCGACCTCATTCTGAGGATTGGGAGTAGCTCCAACCCCTTGCTGGAGGGCTGGGCTTTGCTTTAGTATGCGTGTGCCTCTGGGTTTGCGGTTGTGCGTTGCGTTGCGGGACGCAACCATAAGCAACTGCTGAAGCATCCGGGTTTTGACTATGAGTCACTGGCGTGTGCAACGCAAGAAAAGCTTCACGGTGTCGTTAGGTGAAATGGTGGCTCGCACATGCTGGCCAACACAGCTTGGCCCAAAATTTGTGGGGAGGAATTAGTAGTTTGGGGTCCTGGCTTATGCAGTCCAGAGGATTCTGGGTAGAAGATGGGATGGGCCTAGATCAGAAGGGATAGTGCACTTAAAGAAAATAAATAAATAAAAGAAATCCCCCTATGTTGGCTCTCCCTGCAGCAAACGTAGCAGTACTTTGGGGCGGCTGTCAACGGTGAGAGGATGCGGAGGTAGAGAGGCAGGTTCGGTGGGGGGGACGGGTCTGTGCAGACATGATAGCTCTGCTGTGGGTGCATTTAAGGGCCGGGCCTACCAGGGCGTGGGTTGGATGCATCTGTGTGAGAGGGCCTGATGTCCACTGCCCAGAGCCTGGGATCGATCTTGCTGGCTGGGGTGTTCCTGTCCTAAGGACACCCATGCCATGTTGGCTGGCACAGTAGGGCTGTAGGGAAGCCGTTGGCATCCGGAGGGCGAACAGCGATGGGTGATCTTCCTAGAGCAAAGATCAACACCTATTGAAGCCTGAAAGTATTTTTAGTGCAGACTACAGATGCAGGAGGACACGGGGGTTACTACATATGGTTATTCTTCCTTTTGGTTTCTTTTACCACCTCCCTTGGCCTTCCCTGGCTCTAAATGGTGCCATCGCACAGTTTTAGCTTCACTTTCTCTCTTTCCTAAGCTGCTTGGCTTCTGCATGTGCGTTTCCAGCATGACTTGGTGATGGGGGTGCTTTGCAGCTGCTGAATTCCACATCTCTCATGGCAGAATCCGATCCTGGGCTTATGCCCTTGGCCAGGCCAAGTCCAGTTGCTCAGGGCTTTGCCTGTGAGAAACAGCAGCCACCTTCCCAAAGAGGTCACTGGCTGAAGGAGATGGGCCTGAGGCTTGTTATCGCTGCAATAGTCTGATGGAGGAATGTTCCCTGGAGCTGGAATTAAAAATCCGGAGGAGCTCCGGGCCTGGTAGAGTCGGGGAAAGGACGTGCACTCCCTCTGCTGGCCATCTGTGCCAGGCGATGGCATCCCAAGGATTGATGAGCAGGAGACGGTTCCTTCTGGGTGCAAAGGGCCAGTTAAAGGGAGCAGGAGGTTTTTCGGGAGGTTGTTGCGTTCGGTTATGGAAGGGAAATCCTGCGAGAGGAGTCCATCTCTTCCAGATGTGCTTGCATATGGATGGAACAGGCAGGGTGTTGGATGGCGAGAAGTGAGGGAAGCCTCTCTTCTGTAGGCCGAGTCCTCATTGCAGAAGCACGAATAACCTGAAATGCAGTCGGTGCTTCACACCTCTCTCCTCCCTCCCCCCCAAACTCTGCAGCCTGTCAGACTTGCCCCCGAGAGGGAATTCATCAAATCCCTGATGGCCATCGGGAAGAGACTGGCCACTTTGCCGACCAAAGAGCAGAAGACTCAGCGCCTCATCTCAGAGCTGTTCGCTGCTGACCCATAAGCTGCCGGCACGTGTCTGGCTGCCCACGGCTGGCTTCGACCACCACGTCGTGCGGGTGCCCCACACCCAGGCTGTGGTGCTGAACTCCAAGGACAAGGTAAGAGTGGCCCAGGGAGGGGAACCTCCATCCTCTTGAGGCATTAGAGGATTAGTGCTAGACAAGCTGCAGACAAAACCCAGCATTAAGGACAACCCCGACTGTCTCTCTTTGATACTAGGCTAAATAGATCCGACTTCTGTTTGCTGAATTTTTGCATGGGTGGGGATGACTGTATTATTTTATTGGGCCCTCTGACTTTCAGATACGAGTACCAATGAGTGCAGACTCCTTTCTGTCTCTGCTTGGAATAGAACCCAATACACGTGTGCTATGCACTTTGTTCAGCTGCAAAGAGAGAAGTGAGATGGGGTGCTGTGCTGAACAGGACTCTTAAACACAGCACACATTCAGTCTGGCTCACTAATGTGCCATAAAGTGCTCGGGAGGGCTGACACCCTGGCTACAGACTGAGGCAGCCTGGTGCTAGGTGCTGTACAAATACTGGATAAAAAGCTAGTTCCTGCACTGTGTTCCATGATTTAAGCACAAAGCAGGAGGCAGCAGGGGGCTGATTTAGTGCTGAGGGTCTTTGAGGCGGGTCCAAGTGAGGTGAGTTTGCAGTCAGAGGCGGCACTGCAAGCCTAGAAGAGAATGGCCCAACTCCCGCCCAAGTGCTGCCCAGCCCCTGCTGCCCTGATGTCCTTTGTCACCTCCCCCAGGCTCCCTATTTAATCTACGTGGAAGTACTTGAATGTGAGAATTTTGACACCACTAATGTGCCAGCGCGGATCCCCGAGAACCGGATCCGGAGCACACGGTCCGTGGAGAACCTGCCCGAGTGCGGCATCACACACGAGCAGAGAGCTAGCAGCTTCACCACTGTCCCTAACTATGACAACGACGATGAGGCCTGGTCAGTGGATGACATCGGGGACCTGCAGGTAGAGGTAAGGCAGCAGGGGCCAGGCCCTAGCCCTCCATTGCTGAGCCTGGAAACCCTGTGGGGAGACGTGCCTAGCCGTAAAACTCTTCCCTTATAGCCGGATGCGTTTGGAGGAGCCCTAGTTTCTACTTGGCGGCCTCCTGTTTCGGCAGTCCCTTCTACGGGGAGTCTCTGGAAGGGAATGCACCAGGCTTTCCTCTGCGTGATGCCTCTGCAGCTTTGTCTGCAAAATCACCCTGCCTCCCAGCTGCCCCCTGCCCTCTGCGAGATGCCAGGGAGCTTTGTCCTTTCTGCCCATGAACACACGGCGAGTGCTGCTAAGTGCATTCTGTCCATAGCCATCTCTGCCTTGGGCAAGACCTTAAAAGCTGGTCTCTGTTTACCCTGCATGAGTGTTAAGAGATTGCAGGACATGGGCAAATCCTTATTCTTTACAGCCTGTTTGTCCATAGTCCCCTCTTCCCCATGCCCTGAGCCACCCCTGTCCTAGAATTCTGTGTTATAATGACGAGGGCTGTTTGAAGCTTCGCAAGCTGATTTGATTCGGCCTGATTTGGGGACCAAAACTCCGAATCTGAATTGAATTGGGAGACTAAATAAAAGCTCTGAATCTTTTTGAAATATCTGAATCTCTTCAGAAAAAGATTTGGCCGATTCGGATATTCGGCCATAGATTAAACAGGCAGCTGACA
>NW_005842935.1:0-15093 GCF_000455745.1 Alligator sinensis
ACCCAGGCTCTGATTGTCCCACCACCTGGCTGGGGCTCCACTCACACCAGCCCCTGCTCCTGCCTGTGTCCCACTCCCTTCCTCACCTCAGGGGCCTCAATCTGTGCCTTCCCCTTCACAGAATAGACTGATATTTGTTTGTGGTGCTGGGAAGTCAGTCATCCCCATGCTGGGCTGCGAGCCTGGCTGTGTGTGCACTCCTCCCCACCCCTACTGCAGGTGCCCAGAGCCTGTGGCCAGACTGCTTTGCAGCCCACCTGCTGCCCAGCATTTGGGATGGCTGAGCCCTGGTAGCCCTGGCCTTCTGCTACCTATGTTTCTCCCGCCCCACCTCCCATCAGCATAGGGGAAAAAAGGGTCCTCATTTTACAATTGCATACAAGAAAACCTCATTAAATACATTGTCTACCTTTTAACTGCTGCCAAAAGCATGTGCTCAGTAATGGAAATCAACTATGAAGTTGATTAAAATACAGCCAACATTGAGCATGACTATAACAACCACAATCCATATTGGGAAAACATGCTGATGGGAACCTTTTGTGTGTGTGTGGCCCTTAAAAAAAAAAAAAAAAAACAAAACTGGAAGGTCTTCCCTCCACAGGAAGCTGGGCCTGGACGTACTACAATACAAGGCCGGCACTGGAAAGGCCAGAGCTAGTCCTGATACCCTCCCCTTGGTGCCAAAAATGCTAGAGTTCATCACAGGCAAAAAGGCCAAAATGCTGATGGGAACCCTTTTTTTTTTTTTTTTCAAAAAACCCCACAAAACCCAAAACCACACATTGCCCATATGGGGCTTTTTCTTTTTAAACAAATCTTATTAAAAACACACTTACCACCCTACACTTACAAAGCTACACATATTGAGCATTCTTGTTTTTATCACGGAAAAAAACTACATCAACTTCCCACAAAAAAACAAACCCTTATAAAAATCTTTTTCTTCATACAAAACCCCATGAAAAACTGTTACCTCGGTAACCACTTGAAATGCTCCACCTCTCCCATCAGTCCTCTCTGTTGGTTTAGTGAAACAAGTGTGTCCAGTCCTTTTTCTCCCACTTCTTTTTCACTTCTTCCTCTCTGATCTCTTCCTTGTCCCATTTGATGTAGTATTTCAGTTCATGCAGCCCCAGCTTCTGGCACTCTGTTTCAGTGAAAGCCAACCAATCCATATGTGAGTTTTAACACATACTAAAAGTCCTTAATAATGTTTCCTTGGGTCCGTTTGGTATGAATACATATAGTACCATCTCCCATGCTCAAGACAGTTTTATTTTGGTGACACTCAAATAGCAGCGGACACTTTCCCACACCCCATTTGCACATGTATACTCCCAAAAGATGTCTCACTGTTTCTTCTTCCCCGCACCTCTCCCTTGGGGGCACCTTGATGAGCCCATCAAGCCCCATCTGTGTTACACTTCTATCACTGGCAAGATATTTCTTACAACCATCCAGGCTAGGTCAGCATGTTCACCTTTTAGTTGTTTACCTACTACCACTCTCCACACCTTCATTTGCCCTTCTGTGACGTTTCCCAGCAGCACCACCCTGTCTCTCTCCCTTACTGATTTAATCAATTTCTTATGATCTTTCAGGACCTCCATCCCTACCTTCCCTATTTTATACCTTTCCATGAATCCTTCCATCCTGATGTAATGAATTTGTGGTTGCCATGCCCATGGACTCTTCAGAGAGGTCTGATATAGTCCCCATTTCCTCAAAATTGCAGCGGCATGAAATCAGGTGATATATGCTACTTTCCTCTCTTCCTTCGTTACTGCCTTGCATATTGTGCTAACATAATTCGCATAGATGAACAATCCCAAGGCCAGCAGCCACCATCCTACCATCTATCTTGCTTTGTAGAGTTCAGCTCTAGTCAACCTTTCTCTTTTAGCATTTCAGAAGAACACATATTTCTCTCTGTATGTTTCCTATTTATCACCTGTGACGGAAGGAGCCTTAGTACGTCACCCAATGTAAACCCTACCTATCTGTCTGGCACGGGGCCCCTCGCCTCAACTCGCTTGCCATGACTTGGTATTATTGAATGAAAGGGAGGGGTTCAGGGGAGATCCTCTTTCTGGGGGGACCCCAGGGATGGTAGTACTCACTGTCTTGGTGCAATGTTCTGTGGGGCTCCACCTCCCCTATACCCCATCCAGTCGCCAACTGAATGGATGCCACCTGCATGGTTCAGCCATGCCCAGTCGACACCTTTCGCCAGGGGGACCAGTGTCAGTGTCGGTCCTGGTGGGCTAGCTTGGCTGTCCCAACGGCTAGTGTCTCCACCTCGGATGCTGATGAGCTAAGCTTCCGTAGGCTAGCGTCCTCCTTGCCGCCTCTGGGCGGGACGCCTCTAATTGCTCTTCATCAAAAATAGACCACTGGAGAGGGGGGGTGGTACGACTGCCTCCTCCCTCCCAGCCTTCTACAGGGGCTCAGCTTCCCCCTGCTCTGGATGCCGGCAATGAGCTGGCTGCACTGCTCCTCCCCGCCACAAGAGCCTCAGCATGCCTGGTGTGCTCCACACCTGTATACCTGTATACACAGCTGCACATTTAACTTCCACAGTCCCTTCCCTCTCATGAGGCTGTTACCAAGACACATTTCTACCTTCAGCATCCAGTAATCACTAAAAGTCATATGTAAGGTTTCTTTCTTCCTTATTTCTCTTTATTTTGATACAAGCACAAAGTCAATTGTTTCTTTCCACTAGGGTCTGTTCTAGTGAAAACATTCTCCCCGATGACATATCTCCTAGCGGCTCTTCTTTTATTATATTTCTTAACAGTCTGGATGAGCTGTTTAAAGCTCCATTTCCTCCTTCCCATGTTCTGTCACCCACTTCAATTATACAATTTTAATCTCCTACTATTATGCGTGGTCTCCCTCTGACCGCATAAACCACTAGCTTTCAAAGCAGCACATTCCTTCCCTCCCTCTCCGGTGGTGCATATATATTGAAATTTTCTAATTCTGTTCCTCCAGCTGATAGTATCATTTGTTGCAATCTGCCACTGATGACTTCCTCTACCTGTTCTGCTCTCAGCCCTGGGTTCTTGAATAATGTTGCTATCCCTACCACTTTGTTCTTATTTGTCCCTGACCACCAGGATGGTTTCCATCGCTACCTTTTCTCAAAGTGTTTATAATCCCTCTCCCGTGGTATACCACATTCTTGTAGGCAGATTATGTCAACCCTTACTTTGTTAACATTGTTTCAATCTGTTCCTGCCTTTCCTTGTTAAGATACTCCTGACGTTAAGTGAAACTATTTTCAAAGCCATTTTATGCTTGTTTTAAAATGTGTTCACCTGTCCCTTTAAGGTTTATCTGTGCTACTGCCCAGGTTGGTTGATTCCTCCCCCTCTCTCACTCACATTTCTGTAGTCTTTGCAAGCTGCTTGATCACTTTTGCATTTAGCAAGGCTTGCATATTCCCACCTCCCCGTTGCTTCCTGCTTTTTTGCTTCTACTCTGGGCTAGATCCCAGAGGTGTTAGTGGCAGGAAACTGCTCTCTGGGTCTTCCTCCAGCTCACTCCCCTCATTATCAGGTTTCTTCTTCCTGGTCTTCAGCCCTTGCATTTTCTTTCTTTTCCCAGCCTGTCTCTCTGGTTCTCTCTCTTGCTCCATCTCCACTTCTATTGTCTGTGGGATGTCTTCTTTCTTCTCCATCCCCACCTCCATGTCTGAGCTGTTTGCTGTTCCCACCTTCCCTTCCCTTCAATCTCCTGTCTTCTCCTAGACTGCCTGAATCACAAACATTTTGCCTTCCTCCTTCTTTGTTTCATCCTCTTGCTTCTTTCTTCTGCCACTTCTACCTCAGTGATCAATCCCTCCTCTCCTCCTCTGGGTTTTGCTGTTCCTTAGGTTGTCTGACTGTACCTGCAAAGGTTTTGGGGCACCCACAATACAAGTGTCCCTCTCCCTTACAGTGCGTTCTGGGGACTCCTGGCACTCTGTTGTTCTATGCCCCATCGCTTTACAACTATAGCACACCATGAGGGGACAGTGTGCAGACAGGCACCCTACCTTTCTGTATTTGCTGCATCATTTTGGTTGACCATTGTACATTATAAAACCCTGATGTACCCTGGTGTGAATCATTGATAGGAGGTGCAGCACCCCATCTGGGTTCTACATATATGCTTGTAACACTACTTGTGCCTTCCAACACCCTGTCCAGATACCATATTTGTCCCTTACTTTCTCTACTGACATGACCCTTTGGACGTATTTTTCTATCCATCTTTCTATGTTGTCTGCCTTTAGTAAATCTGTGTACATTCAAACTATAATCACTCTTTCTCTCGCATTTTCCCGCTGCTATGAACTTTATCCCTCTTAATTCCTCCCTCTCACATTTCTCTGCATATTTCTTTCAAAAGTTCTCATACTCTTCTCCATCCCAGTAAGCCAGTTCCCAAGTCTTTCAGTGTGAGAAAGCAATCAGACTGGTGAGATGCTCTGCCTGCATCTCCAAAATCTCAAACAGTACCTTTTCCAGGAAATCATATATGTTCATCGTCAACCCTGTCTGCTTCCTGTCACTGATTAAAGTTGCCTTTTATCTGCTTCTCTCTAAGCTTCTCCTGGTGTCTCTTCCATGTTTTCCTGATGTGGCACTCCCAGTGGGCCAACCTACCATTGTGCTTCTGCTTCTTGCCCAATGTACCTTCTTCTGCTGATCCTGTTCTATCTCCTGGTCTCCTCTGCTCTTCTTTCTGGTGTCATCACTTTTGTCACTGCTGCCTACACTGTTGCTCCTGCTGTCACCTTCTTTCTTCCTCTCTTCTCCACCTTTGTCCACTCTCCATCTGTCTCCAGATCTTAATTTCCACTCTTCAACTCTTCTTCCACCTCATGCTTACTTGCCACCACTGCCATTGTTTTGAGCTTCAGGTCTCCCTCCTCCACTCCTGATACCCTGACATTCTGTCAATCCCTTTCTCTGCCTTTAAAGCATCGATCAAGCTTTCAATTGTGATGGAAACCTGCCATGAGGACAGATCAGTTCCGCCCATCTGAATAAAAAATACAGTAATGCCCATAGGACTTAGTCCTGCTCAGCACCGACTCTTTCAAATCATGATGAGCCACTACACTGAAAAAAATTTGACTCCCTCTTCACTCTCACAGCTGAGCTGTGTCTTTCTTTCCCCTTTTCAGTTATCCCTATCCTTAAATATCTGGCAAGCATCAGCAAACAGAGCCCCAAACAGTTCACTCAGCATCCTTCTGTCAGCCCCTATCTCAGCCTGTCACCCACCCTCCATAAGGTGAAGCTGGACCTGGTTGCCCTGCACCTTATCTTCATATAATTTTTAGAGGATCCCAGGACTCATGACAAGAACACCTGGTTCCATTCATGAGTGGGGGCTAATTTGCATGTGAATCCTTTGTGGGTGGCATATCTGGAGTACACACACATACTGGACACTGCTGTCCTACAGGGTTACTATGACTTGAGACACTGTTGTCTCTGCTGGGGCCAAGCCCAACAAACTACATGATAAATCTTGGGACTTTTTGCTTTCCATCAGTTAAAAAAAAAAAAAAGATAAAATGCATCTATTCAACTGCCAACGTTTTCAAATTTGCTCTTCATTTCCATATGCTCTGGGAGAGCAGGGTCTGATAGTACGGGGTGAGGAAGGGGCTGCAGGGGAAACACGTTGGGGAGGCAGATGGCAAGGGGGTCACCTAAGCCCCCCAGATCTATTTTCTCTGCAGTAGCAGTGGGAGGGGGACAAATACAAGACAAACCTCTAATAATTAGATTCTATACCTGTAAAATTCTAACACATTTATAAGTTTTCCATATATAGTCTAATTATTGGGGGGTCATCTTATAATCAGGGTAGTCTTATATTTGAGTAAAGTATATGTACTATTCATTAAGCTTTTTTAAAAAACATTGCAAACTAGAATGTTTTCTAGAAAGACTTCACTTTTCTTTCCCGTGTGAAAAGCAGTTTCTTTGTGCTTTAATTTATTTCTCTAAGATGATTTTTTTAAAATGTCCCTTGATAATAGAGGAACTGCTTGTTTCTGCAAATCTAAAATAGAGTGCGACTTGTCAGATTCTATACCGTTTATCTCTCAACGTAATATTCCCACATGCGCAACATTAGTGTTGCTGCAAAGTAAGAGTTGTAAGGTAAGGCAGTCAATAATTAAGAGATTTCAAAAGTTAAGATTGCTTTAGTAGAACAAAATTCACCACACTAGATATTTTATATATTTTATTGTTTTGTATATTGCATTGTATAATAATGTGTTAATGTTTTACATTAGGCATTGAAAAACCTATGTAGAGCTAATATTGGTGAGCATCAGAATAAGCAAATCTTCCTGATCTTTACAGAAGACAATTTTGCAAACTAACATGACACTAACATTAGATTTTTCTTTTTTATTTCATTTTCATTTTCAAAGGAAAAAAGAAGAGAGTACTTAAATCACATTGTTGTGCAATTTAACAGGCTCTGCTAGTTTTTCAAACTATCAGGTATAGATCAGACTCTAGGATGAGCCCAGTGTAAAGGGTAGGTCATTGTTTTGCTTCTCATGGACCAGGCCTTCCAGTTAACCCACTGTTCCTGAAAGTGAAGAAATCGTACTGAATATAGACCTAGTGCAGTCACGCTGCTCAGGATTTGAAGGAGCAGAGGGGTCCCAGTTCCTTTCTCTGTAGTCCCAGCCCCTTTCTACCTTCTTTTGCCTGCATTGAGGGTTATGAAGCTGGCCTCCCTTTTCACACTGTGATTTGGGTAGGTAGTGCTGGGCATACTAATATACTTCGTGACTCAATGATTTTACAGTGGGGCCAGTTTGGCCCATAACTTGCTGTTTATCTATATTTCCCAAATGTAGGGCCTTGTAACAGGGAGCCAGTGACTCCTATTAAGAGGAAAGTGCAACAGGCTAGCCTTGCTGTATAGGCAGGCAGCTGAGCAAAAACCAGTTGCACTGTGATAAGCTTATTGTGTAGGGCAGATTCTCTGAGAGAAGAGGCTGCAAGCAGCTGGGTCAAGCTGCAGCAGGGAGGGGCAGGCTGACCATTAAGCATAAGCCTCCATGCTGCTAGAGGCCTCAATACAGCAAGATGCTTATGCATACATCTTATTTTAAATAAGTGAGTATTCCTATTGTCTTTAATCGGGGTCTTATATCAGCGTACCTGAGAGCAGAATGTGTTTTCTTTTTTATCATTAAGATTCTAAAATAAATAATATAAAAGCCACTCTGATTTAAATAATGGCTTGAAACAATCATTTGGATTAATATGTCATGGCATACACAACATCATTATAAACACTCCCAGCACATAATATCTAATATAGGTTTAGGTTTATTTAATATTTTTAGTATTTCATTTACATTTAACTCTTTTAAGGTACTAATAATAAATAAATAAAACCAAATCTACAACCAAATTCTGCTCTCTGAAGTACTGATATAAATTGCTGGATGTACACCAGAGTAATTAAAAAAAGAATTGGACACATTAATCTTAATGGAGTTATCCTGTGTTTTTTATATTTAAATTATCCCTATGTTAATTTAGTAGGAGACAACTAATTATTCTTAAATCAACAGACTCTGTTACTATTTGTTAAAAGGAACCAGGCATGAAGTGAACAGAGCAATCACATACTATTTATTCCACACAATAAAATAATAAGCTTTGTTATATCATAAATATTACAATAATAGTTCATTACCTTCCATTTTATATAATTTCTTCTAGGAATTATAGGCTACACTGGACTAGAGATGGGTCTGGAGTGTATACCAGGTTATAATTCATTTGATGGATGCTACTCATGTCACCAAAAGGGCAAATTGAATGATCTCCAGTACTCATAGTGCATTCAAATAAAACAAAAAAGGAATATTCGGAAAGTGGAATTAATGGTACTGATTTGGACCACAAATACAACAGACAGGAATGTTTACATTTTTTTACACAGCTCCATCATTTAATCATTGAAACTAAAGTCAACCTCTTTTCATTCCTTCTTGAATAGAAAAAGCAGATCAGTTCAATCTTGCTAGACTGGAAACTATTGCATCTAGAGAGGTCTTATCTAGCAGAGATTTGAAATACTGTCTCTAATGAATAGGCATCAAATCAAGGGCATTATGTGGGAAGAGCAGCATTATATCCTCATCCTTTCATATCATTACTAGTTTCTCTATCCTCACAAGAGAAGCCTTTAAGAAGCACACATTTCATTAGTTATCACATTTCAAAAGTTATGTAACATCTCTATAGTTGGTTCAGTAAATTATGCTTGCTTCAGTCTGCTGGCTAGTATGAAATGAGTGACACCACCATGGCCATTCCCTCCCTATCACGTGTAGCTTGCTCATGTCATTACATACCCTTATAGCTACTACTTGAGCTTATGAGCTGAAAATGACAGGGGAGAATTGGAAACTGCACCATTGCGGAGTATAGAATGGGACTTACTCAGATCTTCAGCCAAAATGGTGGGAGGAGAGGAAAGGGAGGAAACTTGTCTTGGATTGGAGTAAATCCCATGATATACTCTGCAATGGTACAGTATGGGATCAGCAGCTGCCACCCCCACTGACTATAGTTCCCCAGCTTTGCTCCCTACCAACATGCACTTGCTCCCCCTGCCACTTACTGGGCTGGAACTGGAGGCACCATGTACTCTGCTCCCTGCCTAGACTGGAGTAGAGTTGGAGCCAGAGCCAAAGCCATGAGAGGAAGGTAAGCAGCAGCAGGAAAGGTGGTGTGGGAAGCAAGTAGTATGGGGAAAGCAGCAGGGGGTCAAGTGGCAGAGGGCAAGGTATGGACGCAGGCGTGGACACGCAACCAATGGAGGGAGCAAGTGGTGGGAGGGACAGTTGGCAAAGGGCAGGGGTCAGGCCACTTAACATACCCACCCAAACCCCCCACCAACCCCCCTGCCACTGCTTTTCCTGTAGAGGGGTGGTGGGGATGAATTTAAGATGACCCTCCAATAATTAAAATCTAGACATGGACAATTATAAATTTATAAATATTCCATGTCTAGAATTTAATTATTGAGGGATCATCTCAAATTCAAAGTCACCTTGGATTTGGGTAAATACAGGAAGTTTACTCTGAAGAAATGGCCAGATCACCAAATCCCTCTGTGCATGCACAGAAGAGCAACCATATTTTGGCACAAAGGCACTTTTAGTAAGTCCACCTTGGGGCTGGAATTCAGATGCATCAATATCGCTTTGGGTTTCTCATGAACTAGCATAGTGATGGTGTGTTTGGGCTTACAGCTCTGCATGGCCTCGTTTGATTTTATTAGATTTCATAAAGAACATTTTAAAAAACATGGACAACTTCTTCTTGAGCAAGTCCTTCAGGTCAAGAGTAGAAAATATTAAGCAGATCCTAGCTATCAGTACAAGCTGTGAAAATGAGAGTTGCAGCTGAGTTCCCCAAAGTTCAAGGTTATTATTTCCAATCTTGAACTAAGCAAAATGGAATTTACAACAAGAATGGGGAATTTCTTTTTTTTCTCCTCAAATAGAGGCTGCAGTCTTTAAGCTGAAATGTTGGCAAGTCATTTCAGAGAATTTTTACTCAGGTACATGGCAGGAACATTTTAAAAAGTAGAGTTAAAGTAAGTAGAGCCTCGCTACAATAACTTTTCTTGCACGGCAGTTTTCAAGTTTAAATAACAAGAAGTGGGTGGAAAAGTAGAACCCTACAGTTTTCTTAAGCTTGAATGACATTAATGTATTGGCATAAAGTATAGGGTGAGTCAACATTGTTAACCACAGTGCATTATGTCCATCTCCCAGTTATCTGATAGAAAAGGAATTCTGTTCATAGCACACAGAAATGACTGGTCTTGGCAGCATGGGGAATCTCACAGCCCTGAGACATGATTGTGTAATAATTTCCCTAGCTAAGGAAAAGAAATATGACTGAAACTTTTACTGATCCTAAAAGTTGAGTACGTTGGTCAAAGTTAACCTACTTTAAAAACAAATGGGTGTTTCCCTTTGTGATCTGTTTCTTTTTCTTTTTTTTTCTTTTTGCTTCAAGTAACAGCGTGGAAGGAGGAGTGAAGTTTTCTAACATACAGGGAAAAGAGAAGTAATAATTTACCACAATAGCACGTGAACATTTTTTTTATGTACTTTTGTTTATTTATCCTGTGATTTTCTTCTTAGCAAATTTATTTTAAACTTTGGCATGGAAACAATCTCTTTTATATCAATTACAAATGTTGGTTAGTTGTAATACATTATGAATGACCCCTGCAAACACTTATTATTCATGTTATTATAGTGTGTAGAAATCCTAGTCATGAACTTGGGACCCTTTGCACTCTATAAAAAGAGCACAAATAATTCATTTTTTAGTGTTTCACCTGTTGTTTCCAAAGTATATTAAACAGGAAGGGAAGTAACATTATCCACACTTAGCAAAAGAGGAGACCATAGACCAGGGGTGGGCAATTATTTCAGGTGGGGAGGGCCGCTTAATGAATTTTGATGAGCTGTCGAGGGCCGCAAAGGTAGCCGCCCCCTTTGACAGGTGTCCTGCCATTTGGTTGCTATCTTGGGACTGGAAGTTCCGCCCCAGCCTCTGCCCTTTCCCACCAGAAATCCCTCTCCTTGTCCCCAGAAGTACTCCTTTTGGCAAGGGGGCTTGCCATCTTGGAACTGGAAAAAAAGCCCAAATTATATACTGAAAATCAAACATCTGTAAAATTAAAATATATTATTTCAAAAATATTTTTGTCTTGTTGTGTGTGCAAGCCCCAGGATTGCATGTGGCCAGGCCACCAGCTCCATTGTACAGGGCTCACATGCCTAAGCCCTGAGCTGCTGTGGGGAGCGCCGTGTGATCAAGCCAGCAGTGCAGGTCATGGGGCTTGGCTGGGGTGGCAGGGAGAGGGGCAAAGCTGGCCCTGCTCCATAGTGCAGAGCTCCCTGCCATTCTCCATGGCCTGCACATGGCAGTGAGTGGGGCCAGCATCACATGGGGCTCCCCACAGAGGCATGAGGCTCAGGCAGAGAACCCAGGAACTGTATGTGAACCCTGTAGAAGCCTGCATGATGGAACCAGGTGGACCCTGAGCCCTTGCAGGCCTGGACTCCACACTCCTGCTGACTTGCCCTGGGCCCCCACTAGCCCTGGCTCTGGGGCACTGACACAGGCCCCACACTCCCATCCAGCTGCCACTGTACACCCTCCCACTGTCCTCCACTTCTGCTCCCACCATCTGCCCACCCACCACCACTGCTGCCCTTCCCCTGCTCTGCCCACCACTGCCACCACCCTTCCCCTGCACCTGCCCCTGCCCACTGCCACTGCTCACCCCTGCCCACCGCCATTCCTCCCCCTACTGCCCTCCCCTCTCCTGCTGCTGTCGCTTCCCTACCTACAGGGCTGGGGTCAGGGCCATCCTGTGGGTGAGGGTGGGAACACAGTGCACATGGCCCCCATGGGAGTGAGTGTGGCTCAGCCCCATGTGAGCACACCAGGAGCAGTGGGCTGGATACAGTGAATTGGTAGGCACCTACCCATGGACTGGATGAAATCATCTGGTGGGCCAGATTTGGCTCATGGGCTGTATTTTGCCCACTCCTGTCATAAACTATGGTACAGTGTATAGCTAAGCAAGTTACCTTATTTAGATCCATGGTAGTACGGAGCTCCACATAGGCTAATTGGGGTAGGGTGCAGGGAGTATACTTTAGGTATAAATTTAAATTGACTTGTCAATACCAAATGGAAACAGTACCAGAAATAAAAACCTGACTCTTAGGGCCCCTGACAGATGTTAAAACAATGATGTGATTGGGATTGCAGGAATTTTATGCAACATCCCAAACATTATGCCTCCAGATGTGCCTGGAAGGTGCTGTGATGTTTAGGATGGGACTTAAAATTCTTCTGGTCCCAATCACCCCACTGCCAAGCTGCTTCCAGCCCGATCCTGCCCTCAGGCCCTGACAGATTCCAGACTCCTAAATTCAGCTGATTGTCAGACCCAGCCCTAATGGTCCCAGGGTGAGTTCAAGGCCCTAGACTTTTTGCTGATTATTGAACCAGCGCTGACTGTCCCAGGTGGGTTTGAGACCCAGGGGTGTCAGGGTGGGCCTGGCAATCAGCTGGTTGTTGGTTTGCCCCAAGACAGTTCAGCTGCATATGTGGTTTTAGAAATCCTATGGCACTGGGACTCTGGAATGGTAAAGCCCCATTCCTGGGTCCTCATGACTCAGGACATCTAAAAAGTGCAGGTTCAAACCACCTGTCTGAAACTTTGCCCTGCAACCCCTAGATTTAATCTGGTCATCAGCTTAGGAACTACGTTCCATACAGATGATGCAAATGGGTCATTAAAATAAGCTTAACTAGACATCTAGGGCACAGACAAAAGTGACAACTTTTGCCTGACCTGGCCACAGAAAGCAATGTATAGCTGTGATCAAACACAAATGCACAGCTGCAGACCGCTTCAGAAATGGTTGATCAGGTAAAAACCTGAACCCTCATTGCATGAGGGTTCAGATAAAGATGCTTCAAAACAAAGAAGCTTCTGTAGCTTGTCTGCCTGCCTTCCAGCCTCCAAGCTGTTTTCAGAATGGGGGGGGGGGAAAGGGGGGGGGGGGGGTTCAGGCTGGGGTTTTTTCAGCCCCCATTAGAGGGTGGGGCAGGTATATTGGAGTCCTCCCAATTCACCTAACCCACCCTCCAGCATTGGTGAGGGACCCCTAGAACAAGCTCCCTTGGCTCCCTTTTCCTCCTCCCATTCTGAAAACAGCTTGGGTTGGGAGGGAGGAGGGGCTGTTGCTAGGGGAAACCAACTGCAGGCTTGCAGCTGGCAGCTAGATCCCCCTCCCCCCTGGAACCAACAGTGAACTTCTGTTTGGTTTGAGGGATCATTGTAACTCAGAGCATTTCCTGCAAAACATTCTGAGTTACAGTGGGGAGTTGCACTTCTGTCTGCGCCCCTAATTATTTCTTCAGTTCTGCATACCTCTGCCTTGAAAGGGAAAGAAGTGATCCTATTATCACCCAGCACAAGTTAAAGGAGCCACAGGGCTGGAAGACTGAAAATTGCTTGCTTTATTTTTGTGGAGCAGACTGAAATTACCCTAACATGAGCTAGGTAGCACAGCCTAGAGGTAACCCTTGCCTGAAGTGGCCTAACTTTGAGACGCTCAGAGGGCACTTAGTGTGAATGAATGAGCTTTCATTTGCAGATGCTCATGTTTTACGTGTCCTTAGTACAGTCTAAATGTAATATGTAGCTTCACCCATACTGTGCACATTCTTGCTATTGCCATAATTTGCAATAAAAATATAAATCTGAATGGGACTACTTGAATAAGTTTCTACTCATCACTACAAGTAAGGGGGAAAAACATCTGTCCATTAACATACGTAAAACACATTGAATGCTACAAAGATTGTATAAATACAGAACTGGGAATCCCATGCTAATACATAGCTTTTGAAACATACCACTCCAAGATATATATGATACTTCTCTTCGCATTTTGGTTTACAACCAAATCCTTTATTGTTAATGTGAAAGTATATCTTATAGGTACTAAACATCTCACTTTACAAGAAGAAATTAGTTTTTTGAGCTCATCCTGCACCCCACTTGTCAGGGGTCAAGCCAGGACAGGAAATCAACCTGAGAGCAGGGTCTAGGAACAGGCTGAGTCAGGAAGCTAGAGGATCAGGCAGAGAGCAAGCCAGGAAGGCAGGCAGTGGGCAGCATCTGGAATCAAGTTGGGTGTGTCCACACATGCAAGCATGTGCACTTACAGTAGCTCAAATAGAAGCAGTGCAAATTTGAGTTGGGGCTTTTCTCCTCAGTGAACATGCTCAGACATGCACTTTGTTGTGGAGCAAATTGTGCTACTTGGGGCAAAGTAACCCTGCCTGGCTCCTCCTGGATCTTCAGCCAGGGGCAGCTAGAGCCTGGGTCCAGCACTTGTGCTGTCCCCAGCAGTATAAAAAGCTACCCTGTCCTAGCCCCAGCAGTATAAAAAGCTGCCCCAGCAAGTAACTCAAGGCTACTAGCTCTCAGGAGCTTCTGGGGCCCAGCCAATTGGTACCTGGGGACACTACCCCTTGTGCCAGCTGGACTGCTGAAGCAGCCCTGAGAGTTCCCTGCACCCTCTACTCACTGCAGGGGTCTCGCAGTGGGGGCTGCTGCCTGGCTGTGACCTGCCAGACTCAGATGGGGACTGCACATCTAGTAGAGGCATCTGCCCCTCTGGACCAGCTGCCAGTGGACTGCAGTTGCAGGGTTGGCTTCTGTGTGGCACTACTGCCCTGCGTGTGTGCCCCCTGCCCAGCCATCTGGGCAGCTATCACCCGGAGATGTTATCGGTGTGGTGACCTGCTTTAAACTGTCAAAGCATGTCCTCCTGGCCCCATTTGTCCAGGAGGTCAGCCACAGCCAGATGGGTCCAAGGTGCCAGCTCTGAGCAAGCAGGGTCTTGCCACTGGCCTCCCTAGCAGGAATTCTGGTGTTCCCTGTTAGAAAACTGAAAAATCCCTGATAAAAAAAATCCCAAAGTCACTCTCTAAAATACCCCCAAATCCATGTTCTTCCACAAGTAAAACAAAAGACCACTATAAAGAGAGAGAGTGAGACAGAGACAGTGATCAGTTGGGCAATGTTTTATTGATATATCTACAGTGCTAAAGCAAGTCTCTTATCATAATAATAAAGTGAACTGTAATACATATTTCATGAATTAATGAATATATGTTTTGCTGCACTCCCACAGGGCAATGGCCCCCACACAAAGGATATGCCCCCCAACAGGGGAAACGGCCCCCCAACAGGGGGTTAAACCCCCCAAACAAGGGGTTCAGCCTCACAACAGGGGGTTTGGCACTTTCACAAGGGATACAACCCCCCCAACAGGGGGTTCAACCCCCATACAAGGGGTACAGGCCCCCAACAGGGGGTTCAGACCTCTCACAAGGGGTACGGCCCCCCAATGGGGGCCAAATGGCCCCCACAGGGGCTACCACCCCCCTTGCAAGGCCCACATGCCCCACCCCAGCCCCCGAT